>NC_133666.1:128213124-128513124 GCF_037893015.1 Macrotis lagotis | reverse complement strand
GAGATTTGGAGTTTAGGACTATGGTTTCAAATACAGGAATGATAATCTTCTGGTCAAGGATAAAGTTATCAAACAAAGACTAATAAGGAGCAGCTAAGTGGTTCAGGGGATAGAGCACCAATCTGGGAGTCAGGAGGATTTGAGTTCAAAGTTGACCTCAGATACTTAATAATTACCTAACTATGTGACCTTGTGTGACCTAAGCCATTTAAACCCATTACCTTGAAAAAAGCAAAAACAAAAAACCTTAGCAAGAATACATTTATCTAATGTCTTGGTTTTTTTTTAATTTATAAACTGAAGGAATTGGATTAGATAACTAGATCCCTTCCAGCCCTAAATCTATTAACCTAAATGTGTTCAGACTCCTCTTATATCCTTGAAAAAGATATCTTGAAAATTTTCTAGAGAGAAAAGATCACTTCACAACATAGAATCTTTATGACCACTGGGGCATTGAACTTTACTCCTGAGATTGCTACTATCACTGAATATTATATTATTGTTTGGTGCATGACCCACTAGTGAGAAACTATAATTTCTGTTATGGGAGGTAGAAACCTTTTAGAGCCTGAGCAAAGGAGCAATATAAGACTGATGCAGAGCACTAAGAAAAATGCAATTGCATTTTTGTCTTTTCAAATAAACAGTCTTAAAATCAGAGAATGTTAGGGTGAGTCTAGTCTGAGGAATCCCAGAGAGGCAAATCAAGGGCACATTAATCACATCCAGACCTTATGATTCTTAACCCCGGGATCTTTCCAATTGACCACAATTTCATGAGTCTGCAATGCTCATTCATACATTGATCCTTCAGCATAGAACAGTGGATAAAGTGCTGAACTTTAAAAAAAAGTCGGGAAGGTCTGGGTTCAAATTTTAATTTGACAGACACTTAAGAGCTGTGTGATCCTAAGCAAGTCACTTTACAATAACAACCAAAAAACCTAGCATTTTTTAAAAGTTCTTACTACATGTCAGAAACTGTTAGAAAGGCAAAAATGTGGTCTCTACTCTCAAGTTTTCTCTGAGAGGAAAAAAATAGGGAAATATGAATGTTCAAGATACATACTCTACAAATGGGAGATAAGATAAAGGAAAATGGGGGGTGAAGGAGGTGAACAAGAACTAGGAAAGGTCTTTTGCAGAAGCTAGGATTTTATCTGTGTTTTGGAGGAAGCCAGGGGAGCCAAGAGGTGGAGTTGAGGATGGAGAGAGGATCTGGGAATTGAAAACAGTTAGTGAAAAGGCATCAAGTGGAGAGACTGAGTGTTGTGTTAAGGGGAACAGCACTATTGGATTATAAAGTTTAGGGAATAAGTGTAAGAATACTGGAAGGCATCCTCCTTCATCTTCAGTTTCCTTATCTGTATATTGGAGATTATAGCTGCTCAAGGTTGTTGTGAGAATCAAATAGATAATGCATTTGCACATCTTTTGCAAACTTTAAAACTCTAGAAGTTGGGTTTTTTAAAATCAACTTTATTTCATTTCCTATTATAGGAATACAGGATGTTTTAAGTTTGGGTATTGCTGCTAGATGGCAATTAAAGCTTTCATCAAAATAACTTCTGAGAATGAGTCTTTCAGGGCAAATTGAGTGGTTTTTTTGTGCTGTTTTTGCTGTCCTAGGCCTGGCACTGACTGTCTTAGATGAGTCTGTCTAATGTCAATTTTTCTGTCCAGCATCATAGAAGGCTGTGAGGTGACAATAATGAATGCATCTGTATCAAAGAGAAAATGTAGGGGGTACAGGACGGGGGGGGAGAATTCCTTGCAGAGAAAGGGCTTTGTCCTCTTCAGATAAGAGACTCAAGAGGCTGTCCCTTAATACATCTCCTGCAGTAATGGCTTAGTGCAGCTGGACTAAGAGCAGGAAATTGATTGATGGATGGAGACTGAATTCTGACAGCATCTTAGTGACTTTGGATAGTCATCATAACCTTATCTTTACACTGCACACCAAAAAGAAGAGAGAAGGGAGGATGTAAAGAGCACGGTTTCCAGAAGTGAGCATTAGCCCTAAAAGGTTATTTGGAATAAAGCCCAACAAACAGCAATGCAAAACAATTTTTTAATACTGTCGTCCACACCCAATTCTAGGGATTATGAAAACCACCATTGGTGACAAGAGTTGCTTTGTTCTCAGATGCCTGATTTTCATAAGGTCATTTTCTGATTCAGAAAGCACAGGAAGTGCAAATCCAACTGAAGGTCAAGGAAGTCTCTACCAAATTTTATTCCTGCTCCTGATACTGACTTTTTCTGTGACCTTGGGAAGTTCAACACCATCCTACCCTGCAAAAATTATTCTCATCTCTAAAAGTGGAATTTGTAAGGGATTGAGGAGGGAAGCATAACACTCATATAGAGTTTTTAGAAATGTCTTCAGTGACTAAAAAAGCAGCCTTTACATTCTATCACCACCCTATCCACCTTAAAACCCTCAGTCTTCACCAATTATCTCCAAGATAAAATATACAATTCTCAGCCAGATATTTAAAGACCTTTATGATCTATTTCCTCCCATCTTTATAGTCTTATTTCTAGCTTAATTTTTCCAATATATGCTTGAAGTGGGAAGATGTTAGAATTGAGGAACTGTATAGTGCAGTGGTTGGGGGAACAGGATGATAATATCTACATTTTTAACTGGAGGTTTAATAGTGATGGCTGGTGATTTGGTGGACAGGAAAACTCATACCAAGTAATAAAGTCATTGAAAAATATACAAAAATAATTTTGAGAATCTTAGATGAGAACAACAAGAATATAAAGAGGGTGATACAAGAATTGTACAAATCTCTAAAGATGAAAGTTCATTGAAGGGATAGCAATACAGTATTGGTCTGAAAATGGAAGCAGTAGAAAGAAGTCTGTCATCTTTTTTCTACTTAGTGAGTCAGGGAAAGTGAGAGGAATAGCTGGAGAGGACTGAAAGGCATTTTCAGAGAAGGTCCAGGTTTTGCATAAGGAATACTCACTGAAACTTAAGAGTATATTGGGAAGTTTGTGGACAGAGAAGGATTTCAGAGAGCATAATGGAATGAGTTTAGTAATGAATGAAGTGGGAAAGAGAGAGATGAGGGCTGGGGAAAAGATAGCATGTGTATGCTAGAATGATAAGAATGGATGTTTGGGATGGGGAAAATCCATAAATAGGAAGTAAACTGGTATAGTATATCTGTCTCTAGGACTGAGCAGAAAGAAGAGTTGCAGAAAAATGTGGAGTTTTCTTTTCCAGTTACAGCATACATCAGATTTTATGTAGCAGAGTCTTAGGGCTCTAGGTTCTAGGTTTCAGAGTCCTCAGGATTTATCTGACTATTGACTGAGTCCCTAGTCTCAATCAGCAAATTAAAAAGTATTTAGTTTTTAGGCATTGTTTTAGGTTCAGAGTGTATAAAGGCAAATGGATCAGATTCTCCTTGTAAGAAGCTTAAATTTTCTTTTTTTGGCTTGTTTTATTTAGAATTTTATTTTTCCCTAGTTACATGTAAAAACAATTTTAAACATTTATTTAAAAAACTTTTTGAGTTTCAAATTTTCTCTCTTCTTCCTGCCCCAATCACTCTTCATTTAGAAAGCAAGCAATTGGATGCAGATTATAAATGCATAGTGATGAAAAACATTTCCATTTCAAGTTATGAAATAAAACAGACTGCCCCATGTACACACACCAAAAAAATTCTCAAGAAAAATGAAGTTTAAAAGTATGCTTCAATCTACATTCAGACACCATCAGTTCTGGGGATGGATAACATTCAGAGTTGTCTTGGGTCCCTGTATTGCTGTGAGGAAAAACAAGGTCATTCACATCTTATAATATTGCTGTTACTTTGTACATAGCATATCTCACTTTGTATGAACTCATGTAAGTCTTTCCAGGTTTCTCTGAGAGTATCCTGCTCATCATATAGCAGAATTCCATCATAATCACATATCACAATTTGTTCAGCCATTCTCCAACTCATAGGCATCCCCTCAATTTTCAATTCCTTGCCACAGAAAAGAGCTGTTATAAATATCCTTGTATACTAGGTCCTTTTCCTTTTTGTTTTTCATCTCTTTTGGAATATAGACCTAGTAGTGGCATTGCTACATCAAAGAGCATGCAGAGTTTTATAGTCCTTTGAATATAGCTTCAAATTACTCTACAAAATGATTGAATCAGTTCACAACTCCATCAACAATGCATTAACACCTCATTTTCCCCTACATCCCCTCCAACATTTGTCATTTTCCTTTTCTGCCATATTAACCAATCTAACAGGTATAAGGCAGTACTTCAGAAATGTCTTAATTTCTATTTCTCCAATCTTTAGTGAGTTAGAACTTTTGTTCCCAAATGGCTATAGATAGCATTGATAACCTTATCTGAAAACTTTATATCTTTTGACAATTTATCAATTGGGTAATGACTTTTATTTTTATAAATTTGACTCAATTCTCTGTTTGAGAAATGAGGTCTATCATAGAAACTTGCTTCAAAATTTTTTTTCACAGTTACAGTTTCTGTTTTGCCTCCTCTCTCTCCTTTCCCCCTGACCCTCCTCAAAAGTGTTTTGCTCTGACTAGTCCCTCCCCAATCTGTCCTCCCTTCCATCACCACCCCCATCCCCTTCTCCTCTTACTTTATTATAGAGTAAGACAGATTTCTATACCCCAAGAATGTGTATGTTATTCTGTCTTTGAACCAATTCTGATGAGATTCATATTCACTCACTCCCCTCATCTCCCCCTTCTTTTCCTTCATTGTAAAAGCTTTTTCTTGCCTCTTTTATGTGAAATAATTTACCCATTCTACTACCCCTTTCCCTCTCTTCCAATATATTCCTCTCTCATTCCTTAATTTTATTTTTAATATTTATATTTAAATATTATCCTTTCATATTCAACTCGTATCTGTGCCCTCTATCTATATATAGCTAACTAACCTAATATTGAGAAAGTTCATATGAGTAATCAATATCATCTTCCTATGTGGGAATATAAACAGTTTAATATCATTAAGTCTTTTATGATTTCTCTTTCCTGTTTACCTTTTGAGGCTTCACTTGAGTCTCATATCAGCAGATCAAATTTTCTGTTCAGTTCTGTTTTTTCATCAAAAGTTTGAAAGCAGGGTAGCTAGGTGGCACAGAGGTGGCTTGGTTGCTCAGTGGATAGAGCACCAGCCCTGGAGTCAGGAGTAACTGAGTTCAAAGTCAGCCTCAGACACTTAATAATTACCTAGCTGTGTGACCTTGGGCAAGCCACTTAACCCCATTGCCTTGCAAAAACTAAAAAAAAAAATTTTGAAAGTTTCCTGTCTCATTGACTGTCTTTCCCCTAAAAGAGTATGCTCTATTTTTTCAAGTAATTGATTCTGGGTTGTCATCCAAGATCTTTTAGTCCTTTGATCCTTTACTGTAGAAGCTGCTAGTCCTTCCTCAGTGCTAGCAAAGAGAGCTCTATACTCTCCTTCTGCTCCCTCTAACCATCTGTGGGCTGAGAGCTCTGTATGAAGCTGGTGCCACTGCTGATTTCAGTGACTCCCAAGGCCTGCTCCTGGATTACTAGAGCTACTACTATGCTTCCAAGACTTACCCCCTCCCTGACATGACATACTTCTACCATCCCTCCAAGTTGACTTTGGTGACCATGGGCTAAGAAGTCTCAAAAAAGACAGTGCTGTCACTACTTGGTTGTCCCATTGCCCATTCCTGGATTGCTAGTGGGGTGCACTGTCCTAGGGTCCTCTATCACCCTGTAGTGACAGACCTTTCCTGCCAACTTCCTAAATTTTTTGGTCTGGAAAACTGTTTTACTTCATCTTTTTGTGTTCTGTCATTCTAGAATTTGTTTAGAGTCATTATTTAAAGGTATCTGGAGTGGATTTGAGGGAGAGTTCAGGTGAGTCCCCACCTTTACTGCAACATCTTAGTTTGCTTCTGCTTCATTTTTAGGAGCTTACAATTCTGTAGAAGGAAACAATGTTCACACATATGCACATGATACAAACATATTCAAACATATTCATGGTAATTTGGAGGAAGACATTCATAGAGGGAATTTGGGAATGCCCTAATAGAGGCAGTGACATTTTAGCTAAGAGGCAGAGATGAATCTTTCACAAACTGAAAAAGTTCCTGCTATTAGCTATAGCAGATGAACTTACATTCTATTGGAGGTGATGACATGTGCATGTATTACATATATATATATATATATATATATATATATATATATATATGTATGTATGTATGAAATATGTGTCAAGAAGGATTAAAGACTGACTCCAAACACTATATGACATTCCTTCTAAGAAAGGGAAGACATCCCCCCATTGTTCATGTGGTAAATTATAGTTCTGATTATTTAGGTCAACAGTAAGAATAGGATTTGATTGACTGCCTACATGAGCAAGAAATAGTCTTAAAGTTGGTAGTTCTAGGACAAGATCATATAAGATAAAAAAATCAAAAAGACAGGAATCAGCAAATCCATGCAAAGTCAGCCTGTACTTGATAGACCAGCATCCAGTAGTATATTTCAGATTCCTTTCTCACTTCTCTACACAGTCTTTAAATAACTCACAGTATACATATATGTATATGTATATACATATACATATATATAATTGAAATATATGTGTGTGAATATATTTAGATGTATTATATATTGTAGTTATGTATATATGCATGTATTTATGTATAAGTATATACAAATAAAGGATAGAGATAGCCTCTGAGATCCCTTGAAGATACATAGTTATAATAATAATATGGTGATACAACGATTGGAAAATAGATATATAAATTGTGATATATGAATGTAATGGAACATCATTGGGCTACAGGACAATGAATAAGAGAATTTAAGAGAATTGAGAAAATTTGTGTGAATTGATGAAGAACAAAGTAAGCAGAATCAGGAATACATGCATAGACATACACATTCCTGATCCTGCATTTAAGTCACCTTATAGCCATCTGATATAAATCAAGAGAACAATAAAACCAAAGTGATTGCTGTGCTGTCATAATGACCAGAGATAAGGAAGGTACTTAACTCCTGTGAATGGAAAGATGGGAGACTCTGAATATATATAATATTATACATGTTAACAAATGCAGTTGATGTATCCACCTAGTTCTGATCACCTTGTTTTCTTTGTCACAAGGGAAAGTTTTATTGTGTTGGAAGCAGGGATGGGGCAGTTTAGAAATGTATCCAGAACTTTAAATTATTTATTGCTCAAAGTCACCTTTCAATTAGAGGTGTCTACTTTCCACTGTGCATTGTATTTCTAATGAAGTTTTTCACATTTTGAATTATAGCTATTTAGATGCATCATTTCTCCCTAATAGACTATGAGGTCCAAGAGGTTTTGTGTCTTAGACTGTGACTTGTATCATCAACAGCACCTAAGGGGTATTTTTTTATGTAATGAGGACTTAGAGGCTACCTAGTGAACTAAAAACAGAATCTCTGAGTTAAGAGATCTCAAAGCTGTTTTATCTAATCCATATTTGAAGAAAATTCCCCTCAGTCTTTGCCTAAAGACTCAAGAAGAGGTAGGTTGGGAAAAGTATCCATTATTTCCAGAGGGAGTTCTTTCCATCTTTGGATAACTGATTTTTAGGCTATTTTTCCTCACTTCAAGCTTAAATATGTCTATTTGTGTTTTCTACCCTTTATTCTACCCTCATATAATTGAAAATAGCTATAATAGCATCTCTCTTCCTTCCCCACCCTGCCCCAAACCCCCATCTTAAGCTAAACACTCTCAGTTGCTTCAATTAATTTCCCAATAATAATAATATTGAGTCTCTAGATTAAAAATAAATCTTATCAAGTGTCTAACTAAAATGTAGTAGGTATCTAGAATTGAAATACTTTATTCAGATATGTTAAGTTTTTTGTTTTTTAAATCTAGTACAACACAATTTTTTAAAAAAAATCTAACTATATTATTCTAATCCAAAACTATATATTTTTATCTTAAATATCTGTTAGCAAAAACAGATTATTTTCATAAGGGGACCTTTTCCATATTTGTAATGATACTTTCCAAATGTTTGTACTATAAAGAAGTCTTCCACATTAAATTTGAATCATCAAGGATAACTCTAAAATTTTGAAATGGAAAATTCCATTCACATCTAGAGAAGAAAGTACGGAATCTAAATGCAGAAGAAAGCATATTATTTTTACTTTTTTTCTTTCTGATGGTTCTTTCTGATGATTCTTTTTTTCTTTCTCATTTTTTTCTTCTTTTTTTTGTTCTGAGTCTGTTTTTCACAACATGACTAATATGGAAATGTGTTAAACATGATTGTACATGTATAACCTCCATCAGATTATTTGCTGTCATAGAGAAAGGGGAGGAAAGAGATGGAGGTAGGAAAATGTAAAACTCAAAAGCTTATAAAATGATGAATGTTGAAAACTGTAATTTCCTGTAACTGGAAAAAATAAAATATCCATAAAAATAAATGAAAGCAGAAAACAATTTGAATCATATCTCAGAATTAAATACAATTTTATTCTTCCATTGTAAAAATAAAGTATTTTTTAATCTGTAACTGAATGCTTTGAGTTATCTTATTCCAATAATAATAATAATAACCTTCTCTTTGTATCTGCCAATTTACGAGCAGCTTAATTAAAGGAAGACAAAAGCAGCACCATGTTTTGGGATGGTGAATAGAAAACATTGATCTAAGACTAAATGATTCATTATGAAACAATTTACTTAGGAAAAGTAATTGTGGATAATGTAGATTCAAAGACTGGATCAAGTAAGTAAATTACTGATTTACACTAACTTCTCAAAGACAAAAACAAAATATATCTAGAAGACAGAAAGTCACACATAGTCTAGACAGTAACAAGGTATGAATTTGTATAAATACTATTGTTCCTAAATGGTTTTGACCTTAATGGGAAAATCCCAAGATGAAAAATTAAGTCAGGTAAGAATAGAAGATAAAAATGTTTTTGAATGCTTTGATTTGTTTTTTTCTATGTTAATTTAGTCTTACAATTACTATTTTTTTTTTAATTTCTCTCAGGCTCTCTCCCCTTCTTCACACCTAGAGATTTACCTCAAGAGAAAGAAAAACAGCTAAACCAACAGATACATTAAAAGTGTCTGAAAAAATATGAAATTTTCCACATACCCAATGGACCTTCCTCTTCTTCTAGGATTGTGGCAAGAGTGTCTTCTCATATCTTTTCTTTGAAAGGGTCATACTTGTTTTGTCTTTTGCAACATTTACTTTTTTTAAAAAAATTTAATTTCCCTCAGTTACATGCAAAAACAAGTTTTAACATTCAGTTTCAAAACCTTGAGTTTCAAATTCTCTCCCTCCCTCCTACCTTCTCCCCCTCATTGAGAAGGCCAAGTCACAATATAAGTTAAAAACATGTAGTCATGAAAAGCATTATCACAATAGTCATGCCGTAAAAGTAAACACAACCTCCACCCCCCACCCCCCAAAGAGAAACCTCAAGAAAAATAAAGTGAAGAAACAAAAGTATGGCTCAATCTGTTTTCACATAGAAAATATGTCTTTGGGAAGGATAGTATTCTTTATCAAATGTCACAGCACGGGTCATTCATGGCTGATCATCCTGCTGTGACTTTGTATACAGTACAATTCCCATTGCATCTGCTCATCTAAGTTTTTTTATTGAGAGAATTCTGTTCATCATTTCCCATAACAAAAACAGCATTTCATCTCAATCACATATCACATTTGTTTAGTCATTCCTCAACTGATGGGCATATCCTCAAATCTCCAGCTCCCCGTCAAAAGAGAACTACTATAACTATCTCCTATACATATGGGTTTTTTCCTTCTCATATTATATCTTTTATGAAATTGAAGAGTCAAAAGGCAGGCATAGTTTTATAGCCCTTTGGCATAGGTTCAAATTGATCTATAGAATTGTTGAATCATTTCACAACTCCTCCAACAATGCATCAATGTCTCAATTTTCCTACATTTCTTTCAACTTTTGTTATTTTCTCCTGTTCCATTAACTAATTCAATAAGGATAAGGTAGTATCTCAAAAGTGTTTCAACCTGCATTTCTCCTATCAATAGTGAATTAGGACTTTTTAAAAATGATCTAAATAGATTGCATTGATAACCTTACCTGAAAACTGTTCATATTTCTTGATCATTTATCAACTGGGGAATAGTTCTTATTTTTTTTATAAATTTGACTCAGTTCTTTATTTTTTGAGAAATGAAGTCTTTATCAGAGAAACTTGTTTCAATATTTTTTCCCACAGGTACTAATGTTAATTGTATTTCTCTCTATCCTTCTTCCCCAGTTTCATTTATTCTGTTGTTTCTCTCCTTTCACCCTGTTGTTGCATCTGATTACACTCTCCAATGATCTTCCCTCCCTTCTGTCAACTCTCCTCCCCTCCTACCCCCACCCCTTTTCTCCCATCCTTTTCTTCTCCTACTTTCCTCTAGGGTAAGATAGATTTCTATACCCAAAGACTGTGTATGTTATTCCCTCTCTGGCCAATTTTTTTTCCTTTTGGCTTCAGTTTTATTTTTATAACATTTTATTTATGCCTTTTACTCAAATCATAAGTCATACATGAATATGTATATTGGCCCTCCCCCACACCTCATAATTAAACCTTCCCTTGAAAAAAAAAGAAAAAAGAATTGTGAAAAAAGAGTCTGGCAATGTATCTGTAACATACTCTGGACTTGCTCTTCCAATTCATTCACACTGGCAGGTTGGATCCCTAGAAGGGATACTTATTTCCTCAAAGGTTCTTGTTGGGGTGGTATTTTACTTTTGCTCCTAAGGTCCCATTGGTATTCTTCCTCCATCCATTTTTTATATTAATTAGCCAACCACACTTAATTAGCTTTTAGAAACCATTATATACTATGGTGGTATTTGGAAGAGTTGATACAAAATATCCCCTAAAACAAGAATACCCTCTTCTATAATTATATACAGAGTATAGAGAAATGTGGACCCAATCTTAGCATATCTGACATTAGAATTAACTCACACCTTCTGGTTGCTTCTTCTTCACTTCATTAAGTCCTCATTAAGTTTTCCATAGGTATGATTTCTGTGAGTATAAATTTACCTTTCCTCTGTATCTCCTTTTGCCCTCATTTCTCGTTCTAGACCCACCGTCAGTCACTGCCATTTCTGTGACACTGTTAGAATGGGCTTGAGCAGTTAAAAAACTTGCTAAATTTTAAAGTTCACCTAGTCAGGCCCCAGTTGCTAGCATTTGTTGTTGTTGTTGTTTAGTCATTTTAAAAATTTTTTTTATTCTCATTTTGTACAAATGTTTTTTTTACATTAATAAAATATTCTTGTTTAAGAGTAAACAAAATACCCCCTCCCCCCACAAATATAGACTTGCTTGAGCAATAAAGTAAAGGGGAGAGAAAAAAATTAAAATTAAAAAAATAATAATAATAATTGTAGGTCTGGCCAGGTGGCGCAATGGACAAAGCACCAGCCCTGGAGCCACGAGCACCGAGCCTACATCCAGCCCCGTAGACACAACAATCACCCAACTGTGTCACATGCAGGCCACCTGATCCCCACTGCCCTGCAAAAACCAAAAAGAAGAAAAAAAAAGACCCAAAATAAAATAAAACAGTAATAATAGTAGGGTGGCTGGGTGGTGGACAGAGCACTGGCCCTTGAGCCAGGAGTACCTGGGTCCAAATCCAGCCTCAGACAACCAACGATCACCCTGCCATGCATCTCCAGTCAGGCCACCCAGCCCCATTTGCCCTGCACCCTCCCCCCAAAAATAATAATAATAAATGTGCTTCAGTCTTTGTTCCAAAACCAACATCTCTGTCATGGGTGGATCACATTCTTTATGGTAAGTCCATCACAAAAGTTACTTCCATATTTTTCCAACATTGCCATTGCTGATCGCAACTCCCTCCTTTCGTATTTCTCCACTACCATGTACTATATTTTCTCTCTCCTTTCACTCTGATTCTTCTGTAGGGTAGCTGAGTGGCACAGCAGACAGATCCCCGGCTCTGGGGCCAAGAGGCCCTGAGCCCCCATACCACCCCTTAGGCCTAGCATCCACCTGGCACTATGGTCCTGGATAGGCCTTCCAATCCCAGCCCCTTGCAAGAAGTAAAAAACAAAATGTGTTATATCTGACCACTCTCCCCCATGGTCCATCCTCTCCTCCTTCATTCACATCCCCACGCCTTCCCCATCCCCCCCCCCCTTCTTACTCCAGATACCCCATTGAGTATATTTGCTGTTTCCTCTCCTAGCCATCTCTGATGAGAGCAAAGGTTCCCTCATTCCCCCTTGCCTCCCCCCTTCCATATCATTGCAATAGCTCATTGTAATAAAAAAAATCTTATTATGTGAAATATCTTGGCCTATTCCCCCTCTCCTTTTTCTTTCTCCCATTCCATTTCCCTTTTTTTCTATTGACTCCATTTTTACACCATATTTTATCTTCAAATTCAGCTTTCTCCTGTGCTTCAACTATAAAATCTCCCTCTACCTGCTCTATTAACTGAGAAGGTTCATATGACTATTATCAGTATCATTTTTCTATACATGCAGTTCATCCTCATTAAGTCCCTCATATTTCCCCCCTCTCCTCCAATCTCCATGCTTCACCTGAGTCCTGTATCTGAAGAGCAAACCTTCTGTTCAGCTCTGGCCATTCCAACAGGAACATTTGAAATTCCCCTGGTTCATTGAAAATCCATCTTTTTCCCTGGAAGAGGACATTCAGCCTTGCTGAGTAGTTCATTCTTGGCTGCATTCTAAGCTCTTTTGCCTTCCGATATATTGTATTCCAAGCCCTACGAGCTTCCAATGTAGTTGCTGCTAAGTCCTGTGTGATCCTGACTGCAGCTCCACATATTTGAACTGTGTCCTACTGGCTGCTTGTAATATTTTCTCTTTGACTTGGGAGCTCTGGAACTTGGCTATAATATTCCTAGGGGTTGGTTTTTTGGGATCTCTTTCTCGGGGCGGGGATCGGTGGATTCTCTCCATTTCTATTTTGCCCTCTGCTTCTAGGATATCAGGGCAATTTTCCTGTAGTAATTCTTTGAAAATGATGTCAAGGCTCTTTTCCTGATCATGACTTTCAGGTATTGCAATAATTTTCAAATTATCTTTCCTAAGTCTGTTTTCCACATCAGTTGTTTGTTCAATGAGATATTTCACATTTTCTTCTAATTTTTCACTTTTTTGGTTTTGAAGTATTGATTCCTGATTTCTGGTAAATTCAGCAATCTCCCTGAATTCTATTCTTTGTCTGAAGGATTTGTTCTTCTCAGAGAGTTTTCTTTTCTCTTTTTCCATCTGGCCAATTTTGCTTTTTAAAGCATTCTTCTCCTCAATAACTTTTTGAACTGTTTTATCCATTTGACCTAAGTTGGTTTTTAGCATGCTATTTTCTTCAGCATTTTTTTGGATTTCCTTGACTAAGCTGCTGACTTCATTTTCATGTTTTTCCTGCATCTCTCTCCTTTCTTTTCCCGTTTTTCTTCTAACTCCCTCATTTGATCTTCAAAGTCTTTTTTGAGCTCTGTCATAGCCTGAGCCCAATTTCTGTTTTTCTTGGAGTCTTTAGATGCAGGAGTTTGTGCTTCCTCATCTTCAGACTGAGTATTTTGATCCTTCTTGGGCTTATTTGCAAAATATTTCTCAATGGTGTTCCTCATTTCTCTGCTTGCTCATTTTCCCATCTTGGGTCTGGTTTGGGGGTGCTTCCTGAGATTTTGGGGCACTCCCACAAGGGTCTCAGTGTGTGAGGCTCTGTCCTCCATCCTGGTCTGTGAATGACCATATGTGCTCCCCTCTGCCATGGGGGTGAGGTGGAGGGGGCTCTGCTATTGTACTATGGGGGGGGGCCTAGACTGCAATCAGGTTCTGAATGTGGTTAGAACCTCAGAGTCCTGTTCTAGAGGCAGAGGACAGAACTCTTCAGTCTCTCTTCACTCCCCTCCCTCAGCTCAATGGGCTCATGCCCTGGGGGCTCCTGCTTACTGGCTCTGCCTGCTTCTGTTTCCAGGATCTGGGCTGCTGAAAGACCAAGCTGCTTGCTGTGTGCCCTGAGGGCTGGGCTTCATGTGCTCACTCTGGTAGAGGTTCCCTGCTGTTCCCCCACTTTGTGTCCGTTGCTCTCGGAGACTCCCCTGCTGCTGTGAGCAGCGGCTCCCAGTGCCCTGGGGCTGCCTCTGGGAAGCTGAAGTTCTTTTGCTCTGGCAGGCCACCCCTCCAGCAGGCCGCTCCTCCGACCCCAGGGAGCAGAGCCTTTCTGCTTTTTTACAGGTTACCTTGAGTAGGAGAACTGCCGCACTGGGTCCCTGTGGTTTCTGTCTCTCGAAAGTTTAGTTAGCGTCCTTAGTTTATAAGTTTTATCAGAGAGCCCCTAAGACTGGATCCTTTCTTGTTGCCATCTTGGCTCTGCCCCCCTCTCTCTGGCCAATTTTAATAAGAGTAAGTTCACTTTATCCCTCACCTTCCTGCCCTTCCACTCCACTATAAAACCTTTTTCTTTCCTCTTTTAAGTGAATTAACTTACTCCTTTCTACCTCTCCTTTCCCTTTCTCCCAGGATATTCCTCTCTCACCCATTAACTCCATTTTTTAATATATATGTATATATATATATATATATATATATATGTATATATATAAAACTGACCTAATAATTGAGAAAGTTCATATGAGTTATGAACATTATTTTCCCATGCAGGAATATAAATTAAATCCCTGCTGATTTGCCTTTTCAATTTTTTTATGTTTCACTTAAGTTTCATATTTGAAGATAAAATTTTCTGTTCAGTTCTGGTCATTTCATCAGGAAAGTTTGAAAGTTTTCTATTTCATTGAATATCTATCTTTTCCCCTGAAAAAGATGTTCAGTTTTATTGGGTAGTTGATTCTTGATTGTAATCTAAGCTCTTTGTCTTTTAGAATTTCGTATTCCAAGTCCTATGATCCCTCAATGTAGAAGTTGCTAAATCTTGTGTTAATTCTGACTGTGACTGCATATTATTTGAATTGTTTCTAGCTGCTTGCAATATTTTATCTTTGACTTGGGAGTTCTAAAATTTGACTGGAACATGCCTGGCAGTTTTCATTTTAGGATCTCTTTCTGGAGGTAATCAGTGAATTCTTTTGATTTCTATTTTAATCCTCTGCTTCTAGAATATTAAGGACAATATGCCCTAATATAATAAAAATGACATCTAGGCTCTTTATTTTTGTCATGGTTTTCAGGATGCCCAATAATTTGTAAATTATCTTTCCTGGAACTGTTGTCCAGGTCAATTTTTTCCTAATGAGATATTTCACATTTTCTTCTGGTTTTTTTTATGCTTTTGGTTTTGTTTTATTGTATCTTGATTTCTCACAAGGAGAGGAATTTAAGGAATTATTTTCTTCAGTGAGCCTTTTTGGGTGGTTTTTTTTTTGCAAGGCAATGGGTTTAAGTGACTTGCCCAAGGTCACAACCAGGTAATTATTAACTGTCTGAGACCAGATTTGAACTCAGGTCCTCCTGACTCCAGGGTTCGTGCTCAATCCATTGTGCCACCCAGCTGGCCCCTTCAGTGACCTTTTGTATCTCCTTTAACATTTGACCAATTCTTCTTTTTAAGACATTCTTCTCATTGGCCTTTTGGACAACTTTTGTCCATTTCCATTTCCATGCTCTTTTGTCTTTTAGAATTTCACATCCCAAGTCCTATGATCCTTCAATGTTGAAGTTGCTATTTTCTTTGGTATTTTTTGGTATCTCCTCCACCAAGCTCTGTCTCAGTTTTCATGATTTTCCTACATTGCTCTCATTTTTCTTCAATTTTTCCTCTAGCACCCTTACTTGTTTTTCAAAATTTTTTTTGAGCTCTTTTATGGCCTGAGACCAATATATATTTTTCTTGGCAGCTTTGTATGTAGAAGCATTGATTTTGTTTTCTTATTTTGAATATATAGTTTGATCTTTCATATGATCAAAGAAATTGTCTATGGTCAGATTTTTTTTCTTCATTTGTTTGCTCATTTCCCCAGCCTATGACCTGATTTCAACTCTTTGTAAAGGTGGAGCTCTGCTTCTAGTGTAGAAGACACACTGTCACAGCTTTTGATGGTTTATGTTATTTTCATAGATACCCCCAGGTACCTTCAAGTTCTCAATTTCTCTAAAGTCTGTCTTATGAGATGCTATAACTGCTCTTCTGGCCTATGCTTTGGTCTGTGGATGACCATAAGCACTCCCCTCTGACCTGGAACTGTGAGGATAGTCCCCTCTCTGCAAAGATGGTAAGGTCTGTGGTGCTTTTACTCCTTTTCCTGAAACTGGGGTCCCTGACTGTGACCTAGATCTGAGTATTTGCCTCAGGGATAGCAAAGACACCCCTGCAATCTCCCCTGATCCTCCTACTTCTCCTGACCTGAGAGATCTGGAAGTGGCTCCGAGGTCTGCTTCTGGTCCATGGGGGTCAGGTCTATGCTACTGAGGCTTGCATTGGACTGCATTCTATTCTCACAACATTCACTTTTGATTTTGTGCTTGCTAATCTTGATTTTTCCATTTAAATTGCTATGGTCAGTGTATCTATTGCTTTCTTGCTCTGCTTATTTCACTTTATATCAATTCATGTAAGTCTCTCCATTCTTCTCTAATATTCCTTGTGCTATATCTTATACCACAGTAATAAATAATCTTCTACTTCATTACCAATTCTTTACTACCACTGAAAGTGGTGCTACAAACATTTTGGTGTTTATGGGGACTATCTTATTAACAGATGTCTTTCAGGCATATGCTCAACAGGGAAATCTTAGGGAAAAGGTATGATCATTTTAATCACTTAGCAAATTCAATATGCCAATCATCCCACAAATAACTCTTTTTTTTTTTGCTAGGCAATGGGGTTAAGTGGTTTGCCCAAGGCCACACAGCTAGGTAATTATTAAGTGTCTGAGACCAGATTTGAACCCAGGTACTCCTGACTCCAGGGCCAGTGCTTTATCCACTACGCCATCTAGCCGCCCCCTACAAATAACTCTTAAATGGAATAGTCCCATCTTTTGAAATCTTTATCAATTTTCAGGGTATGAAGAGAAACAGAGTTGTATTTTTAAAAATTATACATGTTATTATTGATTTGGAACATTTCATATAGTTAATAATTTGCTATTTTTTCTGAGAGCTGTTTGCTTATGTACTTTGTAGCTAATTTTTTGGGGAATGGCATTTGATTTAATATATATATATATGAAACTTATAAATATGTGTGTATTATATAATATGTTTGTATATATGTATTCAAATTATATATCTTGGCTACTATTCTTTTCTCTGAGAAATTTGATACCAAATTTCCATCCCAACTACTTCACTTAACCCCTATTCTCAGCAGTCAGCTACTTTTCTTATTCTAGATTTATTTGGTTTCTGAAGATGTTTTTCAATTTCATGTTTAAATTTTTATTTTTATTGTAATCTCTTTTTTGGTTGCAAATTCATCTCCTATTCATAGCAATGGTATATAATTGCTGCTATTCTAATTGTTTTGTGGTATGACCTTTAATATTTTGAGTTTTTATATGTTATAATTTGCTGGTCTAAGCCTAATTTCTATCAGACTTCACAGTTTTTCTAGCAGTTCTTATCAAATAAGGAGTTGTTTTCTAAATAATTTGTTTTCCAAAAATTGAATACTAGGTTATCATGTTCCATTATTAATAGATTGTTTAATATATTGTTTAATCCATTCATAATTAATATGAGTTGGGTTTATATTTTTTTCATTTGTCTCTAATATAATCTTTCCCAAATTAGAATATTTTTATTTTTTTTTCCTGTCAAGATTACTTCTGGGGGCAGGTAGGTGGCATGGTGAATAGAGCACCAGCCCTGGAGTCAGGTGGATCTGAGTCAATTGAAATATGGACTCAGACACTTAATAATTATTTAGCTGTGTGACCTTGGGCAAGTCACTTAAACTTTTTTTTTAGTTTTTCCAAGGCAATGGGGTTAAGTGGCTTGCCTAAGGCCACACAGCTAGGTAATTATTAAGTGTCTGAGGCCAGATTTGAACTCAGGTACTCCTGACTCCAGGGCTGGTGCTCTATCTACTGTACCACCTAGCCACCCCACAGGTCACTTAATCTTGAAAAAAAAAAAGTACTTTTGCCTCCAGTTATTTTTAATTTTCTTTAAGGAAAAACCCATTCTTACAGGCAATTTTTTCCTCTACCTTAAACCCCTTCCCCGTTTGTCATCCTTTTCCCTAATTTTCCTTTCGCCTGATAGAGTTATAAAGAATAATTCTTTTTTTCTTCATTTAATCTAGTTACCTTATTTTTCTACTTTTTCCCCCTCAGCTATATGTTTATGTAAAATCTTACTTCTTTTCCCTCTTTTTTAAAATTGGTTCTCCCCTTCCCCCATAAAAAGATTTCTTGTTTTGTATTCTCTTCTCTGTGTATTCTACGCTTTTATTCTTTCATTCATGATCCTTATATCTATTGATCTTTCTGTGTTCTTCATGGAATTGAATCCCCTATTTTGAATTCCTTTTTGTCACATGATGTTTTTGCCTTGTAGATTTTGCACTGTCCTTCAGACCCCCTTTTGTTCTCCTGGGTCACATTCTTAGAAGTATCAGCTTCAGAGATGATAGAGAAATATTGCCCCATGGTAGAGATTCTTCAGTGTTCTTGAGTGTGTGACTTGTTTCTACTCCTGTCCTCCTCATGATCATTTTCTTTTCCATTTGCCAAGAAGTCTACTCTCCAAGTTCATGCCATCTCACCTTTCTGGATATTGGATGCCTCCAAGACTTTGATTCTCCTTCTCCTAAAAAAGGCAAAACACTTATCTCAGAGGGCTCTCTGAGCATCAAATTATGGCAGAGTATACCCATTTTATGGTCCCCATCTATTATTTTTTAAAAAAATCTATCTCCATAGTAATATTTTCTTTCCTCTTATTTCAGTCCCACCATTGGTCACATCATCATCATTATTCCTCAGTCCCTTTGTTTCCAAAAGACCATAATTCTTTTCCCTTCCTTTGATTAAGATATATCACACAAAGGGCAGCTAGGTGGAGCAGTGGATCGAGCACCTGCCCTGGAGTCAGGAGTACCTGAGTTCAAATCTGGCCTCAGACACTTAATACTAGCTGTGTGGCCTTGGGCAAGCCACTTAACCCCACTGTTTTGCCAAAAAAAAAAAACCAAAAAAGATACATCACATATTTTCTTTTATCTTTTCTCATCCCTCCTTTATGTTCCCCTTTGTTTTTAGTTTTTTTAGTTTTTTTAGTTTTCCCTTTTCATGTCCCACTCTTCCAAGTTATTCCACCTGTAGTCAGTGTTGTGAAACATAGTCTGTGTTATGATATGTAGTCTGTTATTTTTAGCCTCTTCCTTTGCCATCCTTTTATTTAAGTTCCATTTTTATTTTTATCTCTGTGCATATTTTTAGAGAAAAATCTCTTAATGGTGTTATTTTGTTTTTTAAAACCATATGCATCTTTTTCCTGATTATTTCCACCCCAAGGTAATTTAATCTATTATTTTCTTGTTTTGTAACTAGGTGTTGCAAAAACAAATACTTCTCTCACTTTTTGTTGTTCTTGTAGGAATGCTTCAATTCACAGTTTTACTTTTTTCAAATTGATTATCTGCCTCAATTTCCACAATTGAAAAATATAGTACTGATGATAATTAAAGCACCATTTGTAAAACAATTAGCACAGTTCCTAGGCCATAAGTGTTTCATAAATGCATGTTCCTTGCTCCCTTGCTGGCCATACTTTCTACTTTCACAATTCCTACTTATCTCCTGAACCACTCAGAAAGATCCTTATGTCATTTCATGCTTTGGGGAATCCTCAAACATTTCTACCTCATCAGGGATTGGTTAAATTTGTTTTGTCTCCAATTTTTATTCAAGATGTTTGGACTCTGCTATAATATCTTTCCTGTTGATTTATTTTCTGTACTCAAGTTGGTGAGATTTGGGATAATTTGTCTTTTTTCTTATATTTCCCCTACACCTATTCTCTGATTACTGCTACAATATGCTCTTGGTCCCCCAGGTAGCCTTCTTAGAGCCCAACAAGCTGGTAGGGGTGGGGGTGGGGGGTTGAATTAATGTCTATAGCTTGTTAAAACAAAACAATGGGGTGAGAACCAGGGGTTGGGTGTGCTGGGGGAGAATACAGTGGCTCCAGGGACCATGCTGAGTGGATCTAAGCAGATAATCAAGTTCCATTGTGCCACTTTACCAGATTCTGCAAGCTAGAGGTGGAAGGATATTGCTAGTGAAATATGTGAGGGATTGTAAATTCATCTTCTCAGGGGTGGAGTCAAGATGGCGACAAGAGAGGATAGTGTCCTAGGCGCTTTCTCATAAAACTTCTAAACTAAGGACTCTAACTAAATTTTCCGAGAGCCAGAACCCACAGAGGGACCCAGTGAGGCAGTTCTCCTACTCAAGGTAACTTGGAAAAGAGCAGAAAGGCTCTGCTCCCTGGGGTTGGAGGGGTGGCCCGCCAGAGGGGTAGCCTGCCAGAGTGAAAGAACTTCAGCCTCCTTGAGGCAGCCCCAGGGTGCTGGGAGCTGTGGCTCCCAGCAGTAGGGGAGTTTCCTGACTTATTCCCCAGGGAGCACCAGGCACAACTTGGGGAACAGCAAGGGGACCTCTGCCAGAGTGAGCATGTGAAGCCCAGCCCTCAGGGCACACAGCAAGCAGTGTGGCCTAGGCAGTCCAGATCCAGGAAACAGAAGCAGGCTGAGTCAGTAGACAGGAGCCCCCAGGACATGAGCCCATTGAACTTAGGGAGGGGAGTGAAGAGAGACTGCCAAGCTCTGTCCTCTGCCACTGGAACAGAATGCTGGGGGTCTGACCACATTCAGATCCTGATTGCAGTCTAGGTGGTTCCATAGAACAGCAGCCCCCCCCCCCCCCACCTCAGCCCCGTGACAGAGGGGGGCACATATGGTCATTCACAGACCAGGAGGGAGGACAGAGCCTCACACACTGAGATCCTTGTGGGAGTGTCCCAAAAGCTCAGGAAGCACCCCCAAACCAGGCTTAAGCTGGGAAAATGAGAAAGCAGGAAAAAAAAAAGGAACACCATTGAGAAATATTTTGCCTATGAGTCCAAGAAGGATCAAAATACTCAGTCTGAAGATGAGGAAGCACAAGCTCCTGCATCTAAAGACTCCAAGAAAAACAGAAATTGGGCTCAGGCTATGACAGAACGCAAAAAAGACTTTGAAAATCAAATGAGAGAGTTAGAAGAAAAACTGGGAAAAGAAATGAAGAGAGAGGCATGGAAAAACATGAAAATGAAGCCAGCAGCTTAGTCAGGGAAATCCAAAAAAATGCTGAAGAAAATAGCATGCTAAAAACCAGCTTAGGTCAAATGTATAAAACAGTTCAAAAAGTTATTGAGGAGAAGAATGCTTTAAAAAGCAGAATTGACCAGATGGAAAAGGAGATAAGAAAGCTCTCTGAGGAAAATAAATCCTTCAGACAAAGAATAGAACTCAAGGAGACTGCTGAATCTATGAGAAATCAGGACTCAATACTTCAAAACCCAAAGTATGAGAAATTAGAAGAAAATGTGAAATATCTCATTGAAAAAAACAACTGATATGGAAAACAGATTTAGGAAAGATAATTTAAAAATTATTGGAATACCTGCAAGTTATGATCAGGAAAAGAGCCTTGACATCATTTTCAAAGAATTACTACAGGAAAATTGCCCTGATATCCTAGAAGCAGAGGGCAAAATAGAAATGGAGAGAATCCACCGATTCCCCCCGCCCGAGAAAGAGATCACCAAAACCCAACCCCCAGGAATATTATAGCCAAGTTCCAGAACTCCCAAGTCAAAGAGAAAATATTACAAGCAGCCAGAAGGACACAATTCAAATACTGTGGACCTGCAATCAGGATCTCACAGGAATTAGCAGCAACTACATTAAAAGCTTGTAGGGCTTGGAATATAATATACCGGAAGGCAAAAGAGCTTAGAATGCAACCAAGAGTCAATTACCCAGCAAAGGTGAATGTCCTCTTACTGGGAAAAAGATGGACTTTCAATGAACCAGGGGAATTTCAGATGTTCCTGTTGGAATGGCCAGAGCTGAACAGAAGGTTTGATCTTCAAATACAGGACTCAGGTGAAGCATAGAGATTGGAGAAGGGGAAAATATGAGGGACTTAATGATGATGAACTGCATGTATTCCTGTATAGAAAAATGACACTGAGGGGCGACTAGGTGCTGCAGTGGATAAAGCACCGGCCCTGGAGTCAGGAGTACCTGAGTTCAAATCCAGTCTCAGACACTTGATAATCACCTAGCTGTGTGGCCTTGGGCAAGCCACTTAACCCCATTTCATTTGCCTTGCAAAAAAAAACCCTTAAAAAAAATGACATTGATAATATTCATATGAACCTTCTCAATTAACAGAGCAGGTAGAAGGAGTTTTTAATAGATGAAGCACAGGAGAAAGCTGAATTTGAAGATAAAATATGTTTTAAAAATGGAGTCAATAGAAAAAAGTGAAATGCAATGGGAGAAAGAAAAAGGAGAGGGAGAATAGGCCAAGATATTTCATGTAATAAGATTTTTTCTTTATTACAATGATATGGAAGGGGGGAAGGCAAGGGGGAATGAGGGAATCTGCTCTCATCAGAGGTGGCTAGGAGAGGAAACAGCATAATATACTCAATGGGGTATAGACATCTGTAGTAAGAAGGGGGGAATGGGGAAGGCATGGGGATGTGAATGAAGGAGTAGAGGAAGGACCATGGGGGAGAGTGGTCAGATATAACACATTTTATTTTTTACTTCTTGCAAGGGGCTGGGATTGGATGGCCTGTCTGGGACCATAGGGCCAGGTTGGATGCTGGGCCTAAGGGGTGGTATGGGGGCTCAGGGCCTCTTGGCCCCAGGGGCAGGGATCCATCTGCTGTGCCACTCAGCTACCCTACAGCAGAGTCAGAGTGAAAGGAGAGAGAAAATATAGTACATGGTAGTGGAAAAATATGAAAGGAGTGAGTTGCAATCAGCATTGGCAATGGTGGAAAAATATGGAAGTAACTTTTGTGATGGACTTATCATAAAGAATGTGATCCACCCAAGACAGAGTTGGTGGTGTTGGAACACAGACTGAAGTACATTTTTTTATTATTATTTTTTTTGGGGGTGCAGGGCAAATGGGGCTGGGTGGCCTGCCAGGGGCCACATAGCAGGGTGATCATTGGGTGTCTGAAGCTGGATTTGGACCCAGGTGCTCCTGGATCAAGGGCCAATGCTCTGTCCACCACCCGGCTGCCCCTACTATTATTACTATTTTATTTTATTGAGTTTTTTTTTTTTTTGGTTTTTGAAGGGCAGTGGGGTTGGGGTAGCTTGCATGTCACACAGCTGGGTGATTGTTGGGTGTACGGGGCTGGATATAGGCTCAGGTGCTCCTGGCTCCAGGGCTGGTGTTCCGTCCACTGCGCCACCTGGCCATACCTACAATTATTACTATTATTATTTTTAATTTTAATTTTTCTCTCCCCTTTAGTTTATTACTCAAGTGAGTCTATATTTTTTTGGGGGGAAGGGGGTATTTTGTTTACTCTTAAACAAGAATATTTTATTAATGTATAAAAAATTATTTGTACAAAATGAGAATAAATATTAAGAAAAAAGAAATTAGTCTTCTCTATGGTCAGTTCATCAATTGAACTGGTAAGACTTCTTGATGCCTCAGTGTTGAGAAGATACCTGAAATTACTTTACTTCTGGGACATAATTCTTGTTTTGGAGAAAACAAACTCTATCCATATTGTTGGTCATATGACCCAGAAGTCTACACAACCCAATTAACGTTAATCTACTCTCTAGGAATAAGACTAATTTTGAAATTCTTCAGACTCTCAATGGCAGCATGTCTAATATTTGGCTATGAATAATTTATATAACTTTCCCCTAAACATGACCACCATCTCAAGACTTAACTGTTCAGTTAATTCATTTTGGGGCAGCTGAGTGGTACAATAGATAAAGCACTGGTCTTGGAGTTACAACAATGGAAGTTCAAATCTGGCCCCAGACACTTGCCACTTACTAATTGTGTGATCTTGGGCAAGTCACTTAACCCTGATTGCCTTGCATCCAAGACCATCTCCAGTTGTCCTGACTCATATCTGGCCACTGGACTCAGATGGCTGGTGATTAAGCACAGCACCCCCTCACTCATATCCAATTCATGGGCTTGTCACCTCCCTGATGTCATGGTCTTCTTTGAGAACAAAGGATAAACATCTCATCAGTCAATTCCTATTAACCATGTTAACATTAATAATATTCACACAAGTAAACTCAATAGTGTACTAGACACAAATAATTGCAGGTTGCTTCTGACTATGCAATGTTCCTCCTTAAGGATTCAATTCTATTGCCATGAATTTGCATAGGTCATATCCCATGCTTAGAAGGCACTCCCTTCTTCATGTCTTTCAGAATCTTTACTTTGCCTTCAAAGCTAATATCAAATAACATGAAACCTTCCCTGTCTATCGTATTCAGCTAAAAAGGAAAAAAATCTTCTTCAAATATTCCTAGAGCAATATGCATCTCTTCCTCCCTACCATCTTTACTAATCTGCTATATAGACTATCTCCTATAGTAGAATATAACATCTTTAATAACCTGAGTTTAATTCTTCATTTTTGTACTCTTGTTTTTAGTACACCAGAATCCTAGAAAATAGAGCTGGACTTTGATTTCATTTGTACAGGGAATTCCTACATAGAAAAATTCTCTCTACCAATGCAAATTAGTTAAAAGAGAACAAAGAAGTCTAAGTGCCTTGTCCAGGAGTCAATGTGCAATACAGTTGGAAATTGAATCTCTCTGCTTTGAGATTGACTATTTACAACTTAATATCTTTTCACCATCCACATAATACTCACCAAAAAATTATTTTAATTACTAAACAGAACAAATTTGACTTGTTTTGTCAAAGATATATACTAAAGTGAATGGATATATTATAAAAATATCTTCCTATATATTAATGTATGAAATGTTTACATATAGATTATATATGTGTGTACAAGTGCATATATGTGCTTATGTATATCTGCACACACAAATACATCATAACTCACAACTGGTTCAAAATGTTCAAATTATTTTATTGCTAAAAGCTTAAAAAAACACCTTTTATTAATAAGACTTTCACTCATCTTGAGACCATTATTCTGCTCTTATGATAAATGAATGGCTGTTGTCTTTCAGAATTTATACTAATACTCCCCTGTTAGATACCATTATTAAGATCTGAGGGTTTGTTCCTCTTCCCAAAAAATTTATTAAGAAAAAAAACAGGGGCGTCTAAGTGGCACAGTGGATAGAGCACCGGCCCTGGAGTCAGGAGTACCTGGGTTCAAATCCTGTCTCAGACACTTAATAATTACTTAGCTGTGTGGTCTTGGGCAAGCCACTTAACCCCGTTTGCCTTGCAAAAACCTAAAAAAAAAAACCCAAAACACCAATGTAAATTTCCTCCCTATAGGATCACAAGTCAAAATTAAGTGACCATTACTAACCAAGCATTGATACACTAGGCATAAATTTGCCAGTAGGGAGTACTATCAGCTGCTTTTGTGGCAGATTTCAACATACAGATTAACTAGTGGGAGAAGAGACAGTGTGGAAAGAACTGTCCCCTTCCAGTTCTTATATCTCTTATATCTCACTGTCCTACCACATACTTTTTTGAGCCAGTGACACTGCCTTCCTCTATGTCCCACAAAAAAGACATTCCAGCTCTCAATTCTGGGTATTTTCTCTTATTGTTTTCCTTACTTGGAATGTTCTGACTCCTCATTTCAGTCTCCTGGCTTCTTTTAAAGCTCAACTCCTCTTAATTCTAGTGCCTTCCATCTAATTATTTCCTATTTGTCCTGTATATATCTGGTTTGTACATATTTGTTTCCTTGTTGTCTTCCCCCTCAAAAGGAGCTCCCTTGTGAGTTTTTTGAGGGCAGGAACTGTCATTTAACCTTTTTGTATCACCATCACTTAGTACAGTGCCTGGCACACAGTAAGTGCCTAATAAATGTTTAATGATTCAGATTTTATGAAACTAATAGATGTAAACATTTAGAAGATTCCACAAATCATTTTACAAAATATTTATTCTGAAAAAAATCACTCTGTACAAATTTAGATAGAACATTCTCAACACTGCAGATTTATAAAAATGCTAACACAACATAAAGACTCAAGTAAACATAAAACCTGTTTTTAAGTTAAAAAGAAAAATTGCTTTTTTAGAAGCAATTGTAACAAGAGAAGTTTAGAAGTGTCTTAAAATTTACCCAAAACAACCAAGAGGTTCTTAGAACTCTTACCATCCTGTTTTCTATTAGTTACATTCAAATACATAATGTCTGAAGGGATGGCATTTTCCCTATGGTATTATAAAGCCCTATTTATACATAATGACAAACACTAAACTAGATTTCCAAAACTGGTTATGCTTTCACTGTACATAAACTTGTGCTTAGAGAAAATTCAGCACACTTTGTTCATAATTTTCTGGTTCTTTAACAAAAAAGGGTTTTCTATACACTTGTTACAAACATCTGTACAAACCAATATAGTTCCTGTTAGGTGGTGAGGGTGGTTCTGAAAGGGATAATTGACAGTACTGAATTAACAGTTCAAATTGTACATTCGTACAAAGGAAGGAAAACAATTTCACAAGGGAAATCCAGATGTGGAAAATTCTGGTTTCTTAAAAAGTATTAAAATGTTTACAGTAGATTTAAGATCTGCAATTCCTTATCGTCTAGCCATTATTGGGAGCAAATTCTCTAAAACTAAATTTCATCTAAGTTTAACTTGTTGGTCGGCCCTCCCTTTCCCATCCCAACTCAGAAAATTTTAAAAGCCATTTCTCCATAATAAATCATTTCTTTTGTACATGACTATTTTAGGAAATGAATCAAAACCCAGTAAACCACAGGACTTCTGTAAACATGATTTGAAACTAACCAGGGAAAGAAATTAAAAAATCAGTGACAGGTAAGCTAGAGTCTAAAAAGACGTCTTCACATTTTTCCTCCTAACACAATACATGGCTCATAGTGCAAGCAGCAGAACAGCCGCTGACGTTTCCAATCACAGCCAGGGATGCCAGGCAGGATCCATGCGGCACAGATTATCCAAACTATTTGCAGCTGCTACAAGGGTGTTGACTTTGCTTTCTCCTCCTTCAAACTGAGCAAGATTATGGAGTCGAGTCATGATTGCAGTCACAGCTTTCTGGACCAGTGAAACCAGCTGCTGGCTGTCCATGTTCTCCGGCTGCCCAGCTGCTGAGAGTGGAGAGGAGGTATCCTCTTGTGTTTTCTTATGCCAAGCAATAATTTCATCCCGAAGTACTGTTTTCAGAATGCCATCAACCTATGGCAAACAAAGAGAAAATTAGCTAATTATGATTTTAGCTGAAAGAACCTCCAAAGGACAGTCACTTTCTACCTCAACTGTGACCTGGTGTTCATTGACATTTGGAACTCTCTTCGTAATCTTATGTTAGTATTGGGTAGCACAAGAACTTATGATTCACTGACAACCTTAATAATTCTTACTGAAAAGAAGATAAATAGATCCAATTATCTGAAATCTACAAAATCTTTAAAAATCTCTCCACCCAGGCTATATGGAAAGGAGAAGAAAATGCATTTATTTAGGAATTAGACAACATAGTTTCTGCTCTTGCTACTTAATACTTTTGTCAGCCTAAGTCAAACTTTCCTAAACTATAAAATGGGAATATTAATACTTGCATGTAACTAACTTCTCTCTTCAATGAACTGTGGTGGCGGGTTTCCTAATACACCCCCCTCCCCCCAAGGGCAAATACAAACTCTTTAGTCTGGCATTTAGAACCCTAGAAAACTTGCCCTTTCCTATTTCCGTTTCCCTCCACATATACCCTCTAGGATGCAGCCACAATGGTTGTCTATCCTTCATTCCTCAAATACTGCCCCACTCATTTCTGCCCACGAGTTGCTCTGGCTTCTTTCAAGACTCAGCACAAGCCCCAACATTTTCAGGAGGCTTTTCAGGGTCTCCCTGAGGCTGATACCATTCAGTCTGAAAATATCTTTTATTTTCCTATCTTGCATGGTGTGTGTGTGTGTGTGTGTGTATAGATTATTTGTATGCCTTGTATGTACCTAATTATCTACATATTGCCTCTTAAATTAGAATATAAACTCAATGGTACAAATACTGGTTTTTGTCTTTATTTTTAAATTCATTAACTGGCATTTAGTTAAATAAACATTTTTCAATGTAAAGGAATTTAACATTCTTCTTACTTCACTCATTTTAACCCTAATTTTACCACAAGCTTATTTCATTCCTGTTTATTTTTCTATTACCCCTTTAAATCCATTCTCTTTTGAGCAAATTTTCCTACATCCTTTTCCATTTAAAAAAAACAACAACATTGTTTCACCATGAAAGAATGTGTTTTCCCCCTTGGTGGGACTTAGTCTCACAAACTTAGTTAGTTTTTTCTGACTTCATCAGTTCATCAGGCAGGGTGCTTTGAATTTTACCTGCCTCCCTATTTACACAAATCGGTTTTTTAAATTATAATCTCAATAACACTTTATCACCTTGATCTTTCACACTATACCCATGAAAAATGGACAAATTTCATTCCCTACTGTCACTGCTTCTAGTCCCAGATAACTTCTCATGGGAACTGCCTGACAATCCTTTTATTCAGCTAAAGCAAGACTCCTCTCATCATTCTTCCTACAGAAGAAAGGTTCGCAGATTTTAGAGAGCGAAGGCTCCTCAGAGGTTTTATACACACACACACACACACACACACACAAATAATTCAGACCCTTCCTTTTATAGATGAGGAAACTGAAACCCAAGTAAGTTAAGTGTCTTCCTCAGGTATTAAGTATCAGAGGTAAGATTTGAGCCTTGAATGTCTGACGATCTAAAACCAGGTCTCTTTCTCAAAGGACCATTCAATCTCCTCAAACCTCTGCCCTCTAATTCTATCATCAATCTAATCTCACTTTCTCTTTCTCACTCTTTCATTCTCTGTAGATGATACTGAAGTCTATTTTATTGAGAAGATGGAAACCTTTTATGAGAACTTCTCTATACATGGGCTCTCCATTTCAAAATTCCTCTTTTTTTACCCTTCTGTCTCAGAAAAATAAATGTTCTTCCTTTCCAAGACTCTTTCCTTTACATTTCCTTCTTTACCTTTTCTGGATATTTGCTGAAAAGACATCATTAATCAACTCTTAATTTTAGTCTTGGAAATTAAAATTTTGAAAAAAATCACCTGCTTGAATGTAAAAACTGCCAGGATAATTTATTTTTATCTTTTTATTTTATTGTTTCATAAAGCCCAGGGAAATGATTTTACACCCTGCCTGTAGCATTCCTAAGTTAATTAGATGTTTATTACAAAGTTCCTGCAGTAAGGTCTTATTTCAATATTATATCTATTTCTTTTCATATCTGACAGCTTTTTAAAATGGAGAATGGAACATAGCTGAGGGATAAATTAACTAATGTAGCTGGGTAATTTTTTAGATTTTTATTTCTACAATGTACTCCTGAGTGTCTTAATATTCTTGGATTTCTAAATTTAAAAAATTCCACTGAATAATAGAAGCAAATTTTAAAAAAGAAACCAGAAATCCTGTATTTTGTTTTATTCTATGGGCAAGACATTTCAGATGTTTTCTTAAAGCAGCACCACTTAATAATTATTACTATAATATCACAATGTTATTACCTTAAAATTTGGTTGTGCAAAACATCGGGCAACAGCAATCATGGACGCAGTTAATGGACCAGAGACTCCAATTGTGGTCAAGAATTCTGAAATATTAGGTGTGAGGCGGAATGGAACAGGACGATTAGCATCCAGGTCTCCAGTAGCATCATTAATGTCAAATCGAAAATAGGCAACATTAAGTTTGCCAGTGTCCTAAATTTCAGAATAAGATCATTTAAATTTTTTTTAAGAAGAATCATTTATTAAAAAACAACAAAGGACTAAACTTCATTTGCATCAAATTACCTGTGCAATTTGTAACATCTCTGGATTGAGTCTATTCAAATGAAATACAAATTCTGCAAAACCGATTAATGCTAGCTGTATTGTGAACATCTTTCGGAAGGTCCAGTAATCAGTGGCATTGGGAAACGTGTGCAAAGCCCATTCTCTTAACATGCTTCGAGGCACCATATTGCTTTGAACTTCCTTGAGAATGTCACGAAGGACCTAAATGAAAGGAAATCATGTTAAATCCATGCTATTTTGGACCAATTCACAAATAATGCAAAACTAATGAATAAACTTTTCTTTTTAATTGAGAATCCTCTTTCAAAAGAGTTACATAAGAATCTCTTAGAAATCATGTTTTCATTGTTCAAGATCCTCTGTTGGCTCCACAATGATCTACTGTCTTGAAGGAGACAATGCCAGAGAGAGAGAGAGAGAGTAACAATGTAAGCATATGGAGATAGTATAACAGCAGATGTGTCAGTCAATTTCCTCTAAGAAAAGATGGAAGTTATTAATGGCCTTTCTGACCTTAAGGATGTTTCAGCGAGCTTCATTCTCTTATTTTTTATCTGGTACACACTAAGAGAAGGCTCAAATATTATATCTTCACAAAAGGGAAATTCTCATATTCTAACTCTCCATTTACTAGCATTAAGTGTCAATGATTTCTAAGAACAAATGGGTATAAATTCCAAAATATCAAACTGGACACTGATATACAAAGACTTATTCAATTTCTTTCTCTAGAAATCATCAGAAGAGTTTAAGAGCTTTGGTGAAAATATTAATTGCAGGATATGTATTATACTTCTTGAGCAATTGAGGAAAGTTTCTACAGTGCTTAGTTACTGCAATATATACCAAACCAATTAACTTAATTTTAAGGTAAGAAGGAAAAGCTTCATAGTAATAACACTAGTTCAATTTAATAACATTACAATTTAAAGAATAAAAGTTTCATAACCTGAAGGATCTCTTCACAAAACAGAAGCAAATGTCATATAACACTTCATGCTGTATTTTATACTAGAAAAATCTTAGCTCTACCAAAAATTTGGAAGATTAAAACTCATGCTCATATAGCTTTCTATTTTTAGTGGATCATAAAAACAAGTCTCAGAGAACAGGCAAATTCTTTAAAAGTCCCTGACTATAAATTATCACTGACCAGATGTTCTTTTTTTTACTTTTTTTTTTGCAAGGCAATGGGTTAAGTGACTTGCCCAAGATCACACAGCTAGGAAATAATATTAAGTGACTGAGGCCAAATTTGAACTCAGGTCCTCTTGACTCCAGAGCCAGTGCTCAATCCACTGTGCCCTCAGATGTCCTTTTCTTGGAAGTATTGACGATCATTAATCATGCCACATGTCTCACTTTGTGACCGTGGAACAATAATTTTTTGCTTATTTATCTACAAAATAGGAAGGAAATAGGAACAGAGGAAGCATCACTTCCTATTTCAAAGACTTTGACACAATCTCCAACACAGTTAAAGAGAGCACATTTAATACAACAAAATACTCTTAACACTTACTTAATTCTCAAATGCTTAGGAGAATAAGTTAATGGCCACAACACAACTGGTAAAAATGAACAGGATATGGACATTAAATATTAGTGGTTCCCTCTTTTCTTATCATCCTTAGCCAAGGACAATATTAACAATGCATGTCTTAAACTATAACAGTTTACTATTTAAGTAGGTTGACAAAATGTGTGGAGCTTAACTATAAGTATTTATTTGTGCATAAAATTTCTAGTTTCTATTTTATCAAAGACATAATCATGAAAAGTGCTCCATTTAGGGCATCTCAAAACATGGGCACAGATCAGATGAACTAAGTAGATAAGCATTTTGAAAATAAGTTTTCAAAGATCAGTCTTCTCTGTCATTTCCACGATGAAGTAGTCATGTCAGAATTCATCCCTTGTAATTGAAGTCATATACATATGACTTCATATACATGATGACATAACTTAAACATTACGTTTTGCAATGAGGGGGGGTGTTATGCAAAAACATCCTCTCATCCTCATGGTTTTCCAGAACCTATTTCATCTCTTAACCTGATTAACAGGAAACAGGACTTATGATGACTGGATGCTGTAGGAGTGCTTGGCTTTGTGGTGATGATTTTTCTACTGTATCAATGAGGTTCCACAAGTACTACAGCAATGCTGGGTAAAGCACCAGTATGATTTCTGATGATAAATTGGCATCAACACAGTACATCCAAGCCTGTTTCTGATGGACTAATCATCAGTCTTGTGACTTCATGGCAACTTAGTAGCGTGGTATGCTTAGCAACAAATTTTCAATGAGCTTCCAGTAGTAGGACAAAGTCCCCTTGCCACTCAGAGGTCTATGTCACTCTGCTCGATTCGTACACTCCCCAGAGCTTGAGGTCAACAGGCCCCTCTCTTGGGGTGAACACATTCCAGAGTGGTCCTACCTTTCACAAAGGAAAGTGAACTCTCCCCAGTGTTCCTGTTGGCTTCTACAGAATTGGTCACACACTAGACACCTTGCAGCATCTGTTTCTACCACTTCAGATTAGGGAATCTAAACCCAACTCCCTTTCAATTGTCCATTCCTTCAAAACAGCACTGTCCTATCTCTCAGGACTGACTGACCCATGTTCAAGTGCTGTTCACATGGAATCCCTTCTCCACTTTGGCCTTCAAAGTTCTCATTTGAATATTAAGTGATAATTAGCTTCCAAAGGGAAATGTGGAACATCTCTTCTGCAATATTAGCAAGAAAAGAAAATATGATCATCTATTTTCAATGGTTTAAATATTCTTCACAAGATTGAAGAAAGGTAGCAAGATCAGATTAATCTCTTACTAGTTCTCTAGTACAAGGTTTACTATACAGAGAATGCCTTGGCAAGTCTCACTTGCTGACTATTTCAGAGATATTGATACAGCTTCCTGTTAACAATGTAGGACCACTGCAATTAAAGGGAACAGCCCACTGACAGAGGAAAGAAGTCAATATGAGCTCTCCAAAGATCACCAGAGACCAGTAACTAAAATTCTTAGAAGTGGAAGCAATGGATTTGAAGGAAAGGGAAGAAAGCTAAAGATCTCAGGGTCTGTCTTTATTGTTTCTTATTTCTTAAAATTATTAAGACCCATGAAGAAAGCAGAAAAGGTTTAGAGCACTGTGTCATAATTAGATAGGAAGCATTGCTTCTTAGGTCTGAGGGGATAAGGGATCCTTATAAAAGGCTACTTCTCTACTCTGCATGCAGTAAAGTAAATGTTGGGGGGGGTGAGAGAAATGAAATAACACAAATTGTACATCTCCAAAAAAACTAAGTTTCTAAAAACAAACCTGTTTCTTTCAGGTTTATGTTAGAGTGATTACAGTTTAAAAGTAGTCTCACCCACGTCAGCAGTCTTAAGTTCCAAAAATCCATAGCCTTATAAATTTACCTCAAATTTTAAGGCTCACTCCTTATTAAATGCCACATTTCTTTAAAGTAATTTTTTTAATGGAGAAAAGATATGGACAATAAGCATGTTAAATCAAATGTGCAGAAGTTGCATGTGAAGTCCTCAGGAAGTCAGTGTGAATATCATTCATCCTGACTTTTGTGCCTACCTGATGACTGGCTTGAGTCCCCCGTGCTTGCACTGTTGCCAGTCTGTCGTAATAACGAGAAATGGGGTTGTCATGTTCAATGCCCTTTTTGGCACAACGTTGCTTGTATATCTCCACAAGGGAAAGAGAAGAGGGATTGTCCTCAACAAGACGCATCTGTGGAGAGACTGCCACAACTCGAGGAACTGGGAGGGGCAGAAGAGGAAAAAATGGATCTAAGTGTTAAAATTCTTAAAGAAAACTTCATTAATAAGTAGGATGTAGTTCATAAGATTAGATGATGCTAAAAGGGATAAATTCTCCAGGCTTTACAGAAGGATTCAAAATATCTATATAAAAAACACAATTCAAATTTAGAGATTCAAAGATGACTCATGGAATGAGATATAGTCCCAAAGGCCAGGTTTTCCCATAGCAACATCAGATTAATCTGTGTTTTTAAAAAAAATTGACTCCACCTGTTCCCAAAAGATTATTTTCAGATCATAACTACAATCAGTTTATGGGAGCACGCATTTGCATTAACATCTTAAAATTCTGAAAATGAATGACTACTGCTCTTAAAGTAAATTGAAAAAAAATGAATCATAATTGCTATAAATATATATGTATATATATTCAAAAATGCTGCAAATCCTGATGAAGGTAAAAAAATCTTTATGATAGAAGATTGTTTCTATTTATGCCTAGATAATAGTGCTAACCTGGGTACTATGTGGATTTTCTATGGTATAAAGCAATTTAAATTTTCTGTTTGCTTTATTTTCAAAATAAATTGAAATTCTCTTACAGGTAATCTGATTTGATTTTCCTGAGCTAAGTACATTCTTTTTCCTCTTCTAGCAGCTAATGCTATTTACATCAACTAAAGAATTTAGGGCAGTGGAAAAAAACAAGGTAATGGAAGTAACAGAACTGGCCTCCAATTCCAGTTCTGCCACTAACCAATTTCAGTATCTGGGACAAGTCATTCACTGGCTTTAGTCTCCTCATCTGTATGAGAAATACCTTTAAGGTCCCATTTAGTTCTAAGAGTCTATGATTAACATGATATGATAATTCATCTAAACATATCAGTAATTATCTATGTGTTTTCTAAATTAAACTCCATTATTTTGGGGAATCTATTAAGGAAAAATGCAGAATTACAGCACAGGCAGAAGCATTTTTAATGAAGTGAGCTTTCCATTTTCTTCAGTTAGCCATCTTAACTCCATGCAGCTAAGTATGATAATACTCGGTACATGCAGGGTTTGTTGACTGCTATAATTAATAAAACAACAGGGAAGGAAACCTCATAAGGATAAGAACATAAATAAGTTTGGTATATGTGCTATAATTTCGAGTTAGAGTCATCACAGATATGTTCCATGAATATTTATAACCAATTATTAAATTTTCAATTAGAGAAAGAATTGAAAATTATTTTTGATCTTCAGGGTTACCTTTTTTTTTTTAATGGTTTTTGCAAGGCAAATGGGGTTAAGTGGCTTGCCCAAGGCCACACGGCTAGGTAATTATTTTAGTGTCTGAGACCGGATTTGAACCCAGGTACTCCTGACTCCAGAGCCGGTGCTTTATCCACTGCACCACCTAGCTGCCCCCAGGGTTATCTTAAACTAATTTCTTATTCTGGATTGAATCTGAGCAATGCCAATTTCCAATTGTGGGGAAAATTTTCAAATTGAAGCAGGCTACTCAAATTTTAAGATTAACACAAGGCCAAGATGATTTTAGTTTTAATGTTTGGAAGAAAAACAGGTCTACATACATGTATTAATGCTCCTCAATGAACATTATGACTTGCTGAAATCTGGATGTAGCTAATGATGATTTTCCCAATTATAAAGGCCTCTCAGGGAGGCCTATTATTGTCAGGGAGAATGAACTGTAAGAAGGAATTTTTCAATAGTCTATATCCAGTTAAAAAATAGGGGCGGCTAGGTAGTGCAGTGAATAGAGCACCAGCCTTGGAGTCAAGAGTACCGGGGTTCAAATCTGACCTCAGACACTTAATAATTACCTAGCCGTGTGGCCTTGGGCAAGCCACTTAACCCCATTGCCTTGAAAAAAAAAATCTAAAAAAATAAACAAATAAATAAATTAGATGCACACTGCAGTAGTCTGAGAGTGATAGGGTTAGAAAACCCTCTATTATTTTTCTATTTATTGGGGTTTTTTCCTCTTTTTTGAACTTCTTTCACTTCTGCTGTATCAACTATCTCAATGTAACAGATTTCAAAATCTAAAATGTTTCTGAATTGCTTGGAATAAGCAATGACTGAAATAACTTCAGAGTTGGAAGTTTCTTAAAGATCATTTAGTTCAACCCATTCATTTTACAGACAAGGTAATTAAGGCAGAGAAAATGGAAGTACCTTTCCCAAGGTCAAACAGTGTAAAAGCCAAGCTGTTCCTTTAAATGCTCTTCCCTGTTTTGTGAAGTGTTATTTTTAATCTTCCAATTTCTGAAAGTTTTTATTTTAAACTGGTATTGCCTTTAGATGCCATGTTTGTTTGAAACAGGTTAAGTATTTTGCCAGCAGAGCTGATTTCTAAGCTCATTTGAGTTAGCTTTAAAAAATATTCTATTTATTTTTCTTTTTCAAAAACACCATTGTTACCTCCCGATAACTTCCCCATGAGAGAAATATTACACCATTATATTAACTATTCATTTGTGGTCTACCTTTTGCCTTTTGTTTGGTTAAAACCCAACTCCTAAAATGGTCAGTTAACCTTGGATAGGCATGGCTGAGTGATGAGATTTGCTCTCATCCTCAAGGTGTGGGGCTCCATAACTGGGAAACCTAATTTCTATTTAGAGCATAAATAAAATCTAGTCTGGGTGAACCCCCCTATCTTTGAGAATCATTCTTCCTCATTTTGTTACAATAGCCAATGCTTCCTGGCTTACTAATGCCACTACTGCTGTGATTTAGTTGCTCTAATGTCAATCAGTTGCAGTTGGTTTTTGGAGAAGGAGTTCACATTTGCAGTACTTACTAGAAATAAATGTTTACTGACAGTCTGAAAACTGTACAACTCTTAAAACCTTTAGCCCTCTTTTCCAACATCTGGCTACCATTATTATAAAGATAAGAAAGCCACAAAGGATTGAGAATAATTTTATATTTTTTGATTCGTATGTTGTTTTAACTAATATATACACATAATGTAATTAAACAATATCTAGCCATCTATCTATCAATCAACACTTAGTGGTAAATCTATTGGGGTTTTTTCCCACAATTCAACAAATATTTATTAAACAAACATAATATACAATATTAAGCTAGACTCTGGGAAAACAAAGAACATTCCTCCCCTCAAATATATACCATTCTCTGGACATTCAACAACATGTACACAACTAAGTGTAATACCTATTTCAAAAGCTCTTCCTGTAGAGGCTATAGAAAAAGTTACTTTAGCTTTAAGAGCCAAATGAACTATATACTGTATTCGTATTTGATGCTAGCAATCTTTTTTTTTTTTGAGCTGGTAAATCTATTGTTGAAGAATCTTTCTAGATCTTTATTGTTAGAATAGCTAATCCATTATCAGAGACTTAGCTAAAGTTACAATCTCTTTTACCCACAACTGGCCATCAGAATAGGTAACTTTGCTAGCAATAGCCATTAATCAAATTTTCTTTGAATTTTATTTTACATGGTTCTTTCAGACTTGATTTTAAATTTGACTCCAGAACACCAAGTTTAATTAAACAACATTTCCTTATAATCAAGGCATAAGGAACTACTTAGAACTAAAACATAAAATCAGGCACAGTTTCAATTTGACTATGATGCTTCTCTACTTGAGATAGCTTACCTTTGTCTAAGTCTTACTACAGCTCTAAGGTAAAATCACATGATGAAGAAATGACAATTCATAATATTTGTCATAGCGATTTCAGTTGTTTTTTAAACAATATATTTCATTAAAAGCAAAGATTTATAGAGCAGGAAGAACTAGCACTCCTAACTCCTTTATTTTATAACTGCAACTGACACTCAAGAGTTAGGGCAGGGCAGTAATGGTAATGTTCAACATTTTAAGATATGACCCCGGTTTCACTAAATATACAAGCAGCATTTCTTATTTAAGGTGATGATGATGTTTTGTCCTTTCTTCTTTTTTTTGGTTTTGATTTTTGTGCAGCCATGGAATTAAATGACTTGTCCAAGGTCACACACCTAGGTAATTATTAAGTGTCTGAGGTCACATTTGAACTCGGGCCTTCCTAACTGTAGGGTTGGTGCTCCATCCACTGCACCACCTAGCTGTTCCCTAGTTCTTAGTTCTCAAAGATAATCATGATATCAGGGAGATGTTACCATGAGAAGCATATAAAATGTATCTGAGTGAGGGGGAACTGTGCTAAGTCACCAAATTTATTTTTTCCTCCATAGTCATCAGGGTCTAGTGGCCAGATATGGACCACTGGAGATGGTCCTGGATGCAAGGCAGTCAGGGTTAAGTGACTTGACAAATGTCACTGGTAAGTGACAGCTGGTTAAGTGTCTGAGGCCAAATTTGAACTCAGGTCCTCCTGATGTCAGGGCCAGTGCTCTACCCACTGTGCTATCTAGCTGCCTAATTTGAGGTAATACTTTTTGGAAGGAAAAGTTACTCGAATTTATTTGTAAGTAAACATTCATTTGGGAAATCCCCCTCTTCAGATAAATTACAATCACTGTCATTAACTCACAAAAGCAAACATGAGCAATAAACTGTTTTAAGACTCCTTTATCCCAATACCTGTGAAAAACAAGTGCCTTTTTGTGGTTTCTTTTCTCTTCTCTAAACAGGGATTCAAAAGGCGAAGAAGCTGTAAAACCCGCTCTTCTCTTCGAGACTCCGTCAGGCAAGCATCATTCATGACTAGATATGGGTAAATCTTCCCATTATGCCCACGGATATAGAGTCTTCTGGCTGCAGTGTTGTGCTTCTGTACTATCTCTACCCGGGGCATAAATCTACCAAAAGAAAAGAAAAACATATGAACTTCCCTACTCTGGATTTCATTTCTTCACTTAAGAGAAAGCAGGATATTAGATATATATAGTACTTAGAAGTTCTATAACATCAACAAAGACAATAAATTTTGAGTTCTAAGGACAACTGTGGGATGGTCGCAAAAGCAATGGCATTAAAGATTCTCTGCTTTTTGGGTGGGTAATTCTGATACAAAGAAAATTTTCCAACAATAAACTAAAAATATTTCTTTTTATGTCTTCTTTCACGTTAGCCTAAACACCACTGGGAAAAGCTGTCCTTCATTAAGCTGCCACAGCAATAGCAGTGGAAAGATAAAGTAAAAAAGCAGGATTATTTTAGGATTGGTAACAATGTCAATGATTCTAGGTATTCTCTGATTAATTCTAAACCAAGGTGGTTCAGCTGTGGTCACAGTTGTACTTAGGTCAGGAATGATCTGTTTTAGGTCAGGGTGGAAGAAAACAAGATCTGTCTCTTGGTCTCAGTGGAAAAAAAAAAAGCTTCCAAAGATAGAATTTACTGATTAGAAAGCAGTTACAAGCTTCAATTATGGGCTTTGGTTAAATGGTTCTAATAAGCCATAAAGCTTGTTTGAGATTAAAACCTGCATTTTAGCTGTCATGGAGGGGATAGAGTTCAGGCTGGAACATCACTTTTTCCTCTTCCACATTTCCCCACCTACCCTCAAAATAATACAATGTAGAAAATATGTGGTGAGAGGGATAGAGAATGAACACAGGGTTATTAATAAGATACTCAATGTATCTTGAGGCAAAGATAAGGGAGAAAAAAAATGAATTTTTAGATACAACATAGATTAGCAAAGACTCCACCAAATCATATCACATTTAAAAATAGATACAATACATCTCAGTAATCTTCAAATTTAATTTAAAATATTTTGATTAAACTGTATTAAAGTATTAATATTAAATAGTAAATTATAGAATGAAAAACAATACATTACCAAATATATCCATACATACATAAATCTTATTTCTATAGGTTATATTTTTAGACTAGTTCTAGTTTTAGCCTTACCTTGCAATTTTGATATAGTAATGTGTTGGCTTTGGCATTAGGAACTCTCCAGGGATTTCTACTTCAGCAGTTTGTGCAGAGAAATTACTTAGAAAACGACACTTTTCTTCTATGAGAAAGAACTTAGGAAGTTGCTTGGTTTTAGCTTCCAATATTTTGATCCATTTTTTCAACTTAGAGATAAGATTGTGAAGCTTCATTGATCCTGGAACACTGAAGTCAAAATCTTCAAAAATAAATGACATGATAAAAACATTTTGAATTTTCTATCAAAGAAAGAAGTTAGTGCTTATTTCCAAAAGGAAAGAATCATTAAATTCCTACACCTAAAGGTCCTCAGGATCACAGAATTTTCAAATTCTGATATCTTAGAAATCATCTTAGAATCTTGATAATCTCTAATTTAACCTCTCTCATTTAAAAGATCAAGAAAAAGTGAGAGTAAGAGAAATAAATTATTAACACAACATTATACAATTGCCATGTAGCAGAGAAAGAAGTAGTCTCCTGAAAACATTTAAATCTCAAAAATAAAAAAAATCAAACTTAATATTTAAATGAAAATAGAAAAATGATGGTTTATGACATCAGATTTGCTAAAAGACAACTCATTATATTAAGCAGACATACACAAATATATAAAATAAGAATACAAGTATCTTCTTTCTATACTAGGATGAAAATATGTTTGAAACCATTAATTAGGCAATGGAAAAAACCTAAGAAACATTCCTATAAAAAAAAGTCTAAATAGGAAGTCCACTCTTATTATTCCTATTTAACAAAGTTTTATAATACATAACTGTCACAAAAAATGTTCATTGACTGATTTTATAAATATTAACAATAACAATTAGGTGAATTGACAGAGAAGTTGAAATATTTGTATTTTAGACATAGAAAATACAAGACAGTAAACAACAATAAATGGACCCAACAACTATAATAAAATAGGATAAAAACTAACAAAAACCACCTACATTTGATCACCAAGAATCAAGAGAAGGATTAAAAAACTACCATTATTTTCAATGATTATCAAATACTTGGTTATTAATCAAGACACACAACACAGACAACATAAAAAAGAAAACTCCAAAAATATTTCATATCAAAGAACAGAAATTAATTAAAGGTCAGACTGTAATCATAATGAGATTGAATACAGAAAAGTCATTAACTCCCAAACTAACTGAAAAATTTAATAATATACCAAATCAAAAATCTATAGATTATTCCATAGACTGGATGAAGGAAGGGGTGGAAGAGGGGGACAGACTTGTGTGTTTATTGCTTAAAAGGAGCTTCCAGGTAAGAACTTCTACTCTACTGATGCAGAGCAGCAAATTCTCTATAATTACTAGCTTTAAGAAAGCTGTCTAATGCATTGAGAGGCTATATCTAAGTGATTTGGCCATGGCCACAAATCCGGAACACTTCTACTGTGCCAAAGGCAACATTTGAATCTTATATTAAAGGTAACAGTAGGGAAGAGGATCTAATATTGCAAAATACCAAATATGATATGATTTAGGCATAAAGTAACAACATAAAGAAATTGGAAAGGCATAGAAGATATGTGCCTTATTTATGGTTTAGGGAAGAGTTCATAATCAAATAAGAGACAGAAGAGTTAATAAGATCAACCATTCTGAGATCATAAAATTAAAAACTTTTTTTGCATAAAACTAATGTTAGATAAAATATCATAGAAGAGAAAAGAGAAATTGGGAAAAGTCTTTCAACAAGTTTGTCAGATAAAAAGTCTCATTTCCAAAAATATAAAGAATAGATTCTAATAAGAGACATTCCTCAATTGATAAGGTTATGAATAGGCAGTTTTCAGATAGAACAACATTATCAGTAGTCACATGGGAAAAAAAGTTCAAAGTCATGAATAATTAAAGAAATGCAAATTAAAACAACTCTGAAGTACTACCTCATAGACATCAGATTCTAAGTAGACATAAAGCAAAAATGACAAATACTTTAAGGTTTATGGGAAAACAAATGCAAAATTGATGGAGGTGTGAATTCATCCAAGTCATTCTGGAAAGCAATTTAGAATTATGCACAAGAAGCTATCAAACTGTGCATATTATTGACCCAATGATATTACTGCCAAGTACATAGTTCAAAGAAATCAAAGAAAGAAAGAAAAAAAGGATCATATGTTCAAAAATAGGTATATTAGCTATTTCTATGTTACCAAAGACTGGAAACTTAGGGGGTGTTCACATACTACAGTATGGCAGAACAAGTTTGAACAGATAGGTGGCACTGTGTTATAGAGTGTTGAATCTAGGGCCAAGAAAACCTAGTTCAAATTCAATTTCAGACATAAGATGTGTGTCCCTGGGCAAGTCACTTAACCTCAATTTCCTCAACAGTAAAATGGAAAAAGAATATCTCTCTAAAATTAAAAGGAAAGGTAAATATATTCCCAGCACTTTTTAAGACAGAGAAGCAGGGGCAGCTAGGTGGTGCAGTGGATAAAGCACTGGCCCTGGAGTCAGGAGTACCTGGGTTCAAATATGGTCTCAGACACTAAAATAATTACCTAGCTGTGTGGCCTTGGGCAAGCCACTTAACCCCATTTGCCTTGCAAAAACCTAAAAAAAAAAAAAAGACAGAGAAGCAGATGTAACAATGGATTGAAGTCTAGCACTGGAATCAGAAAGATCTGAATTTAAATCTAATTTTGACATATTAGCTTCATTACTATGAACAAGTCTCTTTAACTTCTCAGTATTCTGGCAATTAAACTCCGTAAGATTTTAAGTTACAGATAGGTTACTATTTTGAAATGGTAAAAGGTATTTCTATACTCTGACTTTCTAACATTAATGAAATCACAAGTATTCTCTCCTCCCAAACCTCTCAAATGTAGGACTTATATTCAGAATCTATAAGCAACAGGTGCATAGGAGATATAATAAACTGGCCAATTTAACTGAACAGGGCAATTTACAAAGGAAGAAATATGTTCTATTAAAACCATAGGGACTTCTGGCCAAGATGGCAGAGAGAAGACAGGTACAGTTCTAAAGTCACCTGATCTCTTCCCCATCTATCACATGAAACAAACCTCTTAAAAGAAATCCGACCCACAAAACCCAGAAAGAAAAGCCAGGAGAAAGAACATCTACCTCAGGATTTGTCTCCAGCAGCAGCTTTGGCCGAATTCAGGCAGGTGAGTCTGGGCTCAGAGGATCAGCCCCGGATCAGCCAGATCTACAGCTGAATTGGAACCAGGAGTTTGAGGGCCCTAGAGCCAGACCTGCTGGATATCAGGTGGGACCACAGAGGGTGTGGGGCATGAGTCAGCTGGAGAGCAAAGGCACTGGTGTTGGAGCTGACCCCATGGAGATCCTGGACAGGGTTGGAGGGAGAGTTCTGGAGCAGGAAGGCTTCAGACACCATCCCTGGGCCCCTCTGGTCTGAGTCCCATTACAACTCAGACTTCTTCCCTCACAAACAAATGCAAACTACTTTTGCCTCAGGCCCAGGTGTGTGAGCAGAAGAACCAGCCCAGCTGAGGAATGACCTCAGGCCAGGGTAAAGCCCACCATTGATCGAAGGCAAAAGAATTCAATAGCTTCAACTCCTCCCTTCAAGGAAAGGGAGAAGGCCTCAGCCAAGGTCATAGACACTCCAGAGAAAGCAACCAGCACCTCCTACTGGCCATCTAGAGAAACTGCACTCAGTGAGTAAAGCCTTTAGCGATCCCAAGACCCGGGAACCAGCCCCTCCCCAACTCAGGTCTTAGCAAAATGAAGAAGGGTCAGAGGAAAGGTGGATCCATAGAAAAATTCTTGGAAGGGAAAGACCCTAACTCAGAGACACCCGGAACCTCTGAGGATAATACAATCTGGTCTTCAGCACAGAAAGACTTCCTTGAAGAAATAAGGAAGGAGCTTAAAAATCAACTGTAAAATTTGGGAGAGACAATTAATACCTTGCAACAAGAAAACAAATCCTTAGAAAGTACAATTGGACAAATACAAAATGAGAATAAATCTCCCAGATCTTCAAATGGGCAAATGCAAAAAGAAATTAATTCTCTCAAAACATCAATTGGTCAAATGGAAAGCTCTTTCAAAAGTAGAACTGACCAATTGGAAAAGGAGTTGCAAAAGGTTAATGAAGAAAACTCCTCCCCGCAAAAAAGAATGGAGTCTACAGAAACTAATGACCCCATGAGACAGCAAGAGTCAGTTAAACAAAATCAAAAAAATAGAAAAAATAGAAACAAATGTAAAATACCTCATCAACAAAACCACTGACCTTGAGAACAGATCGAGGAGGGGCAACCTGAAAATTATAGGACTTCCTGAAAACACTGAAGAGAAAAAAAGCCTGGACTTAATATTACAGGATCTAGTGATGGAAAACTGCCCTGATATCATGGAATCGGAGCGCAAAGTAGTTATTGAAAGAGTACATCGATCCCCACCAGAAAAGATCCTAAAAAGAAATACACCAAGGAATGTTGTGGCCAAACTCCAGAACTATCAGATAAAACAGAAAATCCTGCAAGCAGCCAGAAAGAAACAATTTAAATATCAAAGAGCCACAGTAAGGATCATGCAGGACCTGGCTGCATCAACATTAAGGGATCGAAGGGCCTGGAATGAGATATTTTGAAGAGCAAGGGAGCTTGGAATGCAGTCAAGAATCTACTTTCCCGCAAAGCTGAGCCTTTTCTTCCAGGGAAAAAGATGGACATTTAACAAAATGGAAGAATTCCAAAAATTTCTGATGAAAAGACCAGAGCTAAACAGAAAATTTGGACATCGAACAGGAGCTTCAAGAGACACATGAAAAGGTAAAAAAAAAAAATAGTGGCGGTAAAAGGAAAGAAAAATGCAATCCAGTAAGTTGAAACTGGCTATATCCTAGCATGGGGGGAAAAGATTCTCATAAATTTTAGAATTGTAACTCTAACAGAGAGAATATACCTAGCCAGAAATGATGGACATTCATGACCTATCCATGAGATTGCTATCTAAAGAGATATAACTGGCTTTAACCCCACTTGGGAGAAAGACCCTAATAACTCTCAGGAATTTTGACTCTATTCGATAGAATATACTGAATTAGAATGGACAGACACTCAGAATTTTCTATGACTTAGGTAGAATGATCTAAAAAACACTACCTCCTTAAAAAGGGGGACAGGAAAGAGACTGGAGGAGGGAGGGGAGTGAATGGGGGTAAATCTCATTACACTAAGAGGTACCAAAAAACTTATGGTAATAGAGGGGGAAAAGGGAGCAGAGCAGAAACACCTGAATCTTCTTCTCATCAGAACTGGCTTAAAGTCAACCTACACACACTCAGTTAACTTATAAAACATCTAACCTTTCAAATATTAAAAGGGGAAAAGGGGAGGGTGGAAAAAAGGGGAAATAACAAAAGGAAGGGAAGGGAAAAGGGAAAAAGGGAAAGGGGAAAGAAAGGGGAGGGTGTGATATAGGAGGGCAAACAACTGAAGGGGGTGGTATTCAAACAAAATACTGGAGAATATGGATAAAGGGGGGAGAAAGGGGGAAAAATACAAATGGAGGGAAGATAGCATTGGAGGGCAATAAAGAATTAGTAATCATAACCTTGAATGTGAATGGGATTAACTCTCTCTTAAAAAGTAAGCGAACAGCAGAGAGGATTAAAAACCAGAATCCTACAATATGCTGCTTACAAGAAACTCATTTGAAGCAGAGAGATACATATAGAGTAAAGGTAAAAGGTTGGAGGCAAAATATATTTTGCTTCAGCTGAAGTAAAAAAAGCAGGGGTAGCAATCCTTATCTCAGACAAAGCAGCAGCAAAAATAGTAGTGTTAAAAGAGATAAGGAAGGAAACTTTATCCTCCTAAAAGGTACCATAGACAATAAAGTCATTTCAATATTGAACATATATGCACCCAGTGGGACAGCACCCAAATTCTTAGAGGACAAACTGAAAGAACTACAGGAAGACATAGACAGCAAAACTCACCTAGTGGGAGACCTCAACCCATAAATCAAATCATAAAATAAACAAGAAAGAAGTTAAGGAGGTAAATAGATTGTTAGAAAAATTAGATATGGTAGACTTATGGAGGAAACTGAATGGGGATAGAAAGGAATATACCTTTTTCTCTGCAGTACATGGAACTTATACAAAAATTGACCATGTACTAGGACATAAAAAGCTAATGATCAACTTCAGAAAGGCAGAAAAAGTGAATACATCTTTCTCAGATCACAATGCAATAAAAGTCATATGCAATACTGGGACAAGGAGATATAGACCCAGAACAAATTGGAAACTGAATAACCTCATTTTAAAAAATGAGTGGAGCAAAAAACAAATTATAGAAAGAATTAACCATTTTATCCTAGATAATGATAATAATGAAACAACATACCAAAACCTATGGGATTCATTCAAAGCGACTCTCAGGGGATATATTATAGCTCTAAATGCTTACATGAATAAATTGGAGAAAGAGGAAATCAATGAACTAAACATGCAATTAAAAAAATTAGAGAAAGAACAAATCAAAAATCCCCAATTAAATACCAAATTAGAAATTCCAAAAATTAAAGGAGAAATTAATAAAACTGAAAGCAAAAAAACCCTTGAATTAATAAATAAAACCAAAAGTTGGTATTATAATCTAAGTGAAATGGATGAATATTTACAAAAATATACGTTGCCCAGGTTAAATGAAGAAGAGATTCAATACCTAAACAACCCTATCTCAGAAAAAGAAATTCAAAAAGCCATTATTGAACTCCCTAAAAAAAAAATCTCCAGGGCCTGATGGATTCACAAGTGAATTCTACCAAACATTTAAAAGGAACAATTGGTTCCAATCCTATATAAACTCTTTGGAAAAATAGGAAAAGATGGAACTCTGCCTAACTCTTTCTATGAAACCAATATGGTGCTGTTACCAGGAAGAGTTAAAACAGAGAAAGAAAATTATAGACCTATTTCCCTGATGAATATAGATGCAAAAATCCTAAATAAAATCTTAGCAAAATGATTACAACAAATCATCACTAGGATAATACACTATGATCAACTAGGATTTATTCCAGGAATGCAGGGTTGGTTCAATATTAGGAAAACTGTTAGTATACTCAATTTTATCAACAACAAACCTATCAGAAACCATACGATCATATCAATAGATGCTGAAAAAGCTTTTGACAAAATAGCATCCATTCCTATTGAAAACAGGAGAGAGTGTAGGAATAAATGGACTGTTCCTTAAAATAACTAGCAGTATCTATTTGAAACCATCAACAAGCATTATATTCAATGGGGAGAGGCTAGAGGCATTGCCAATAAATTGATCAGGGGTGAAACAAGGGTGCCCATTATCACCACTACTATTCAATATTGTATTAGAAATGTTAGCATCAGCAATTAGAGAAGAAAAAAAATTGAAGGAATTAGAATTGGGAAGGAAGAGACAAAACTCTCACTCTTTGCAGATGACATGATGGTCTACCTAGAGAATCCCAAGAAATCATCCAAAAACCTACTGGAAACAATTAGCAATTTTAGCAAAATTGCAGGTTATAAAATAAACACTCCTAAATCCTCAACTTTTCTATACATGTCTAGCAAGAAACAGCAGGAAGAGCTAGCAAGAGAAATCCCATTCAAAGTAACCTCAGACAATATAAAATATTTGGGAGTCTATTTGCCAAGACAGACTCAGAATCTTTTTGAAAACAATTATAAAACACTTCTCACACAAATTAAATTAGATTTAAATAACTGGGCAAATATCAACTGCTCATGGATAGGTAGAGTTAATATAATAAAAATGACAATTCTACCAAAACTAAACTCTGTTTAGTGCCCTACCAATCAAAATTCAAAAAATTACTTTAACGAGTTAGAAAAAAATTGTAAGTAAATTCATATGGAGAAATCAAAAGTCAAGAATTGCCAGGAGCTTAATGAAAAAAAGTGCAAAAGAAGGTGGCTTACCTCTACCTGATCTAAAATTATTTTATAACGCATCAGTTATCAAAACTGTTTGGTATTGGCTAAGAAATAGAGTGTTGGACCAGTGGAATAGACTAGGTGTAAAAGCAGGAGATGCTTATAGTAATCTGCTGTTTGATAAACCCAAAGAATCCGGCCATTAGGATAAAAACTGCCTCTTTGATAAAAATTGCTGGGATAATTGGAAGTTAGTATGGAAGAAACTTAGATTAGACCAACACCTCACACCCTTTACCAAGATAAGATCCAAATGGTTACAAGACTTAAACATAAAAAACAATAGTATAAGCAAATTAGAAGATCAAGGACTAGTCTACCTGTCAGATCTATGGAAAGGGGAGCAGTTTATGACTAAGGAAGAGTTGCAGAACATCACCAAAAACCAATTAGATGATTTTGATTACATTAAATTCAAAAGCTTTTGCACAGATAAAACCAATGTAACCAAGATCAAAAGAAATATAGTAAATTGGGAAATAATCTTCACAACTAATGATTCTGACAAAGGACTGATTTCTAAAATATACAGAGAACTGAATTATATTTTTAAAACAAAAAGCCATTACCCAATTGACAAATGGTCAAAGGATATGCATAGGCAATTTACAGATGAGGAGATCAAAGTAATCCATAGCCATATGAAAAAATGCTCTAAATCATTAATTATTAGAGAAATGCAAATTAAAGCTTCTCTGAGGTACCACCTCACACCTCTCAGATTGGCCAGTATGACCAGGAAGGACAATGATCATTGTTGGAAGGGATGTGGGAAATCTGGGACACTATTACACTGTTGGTGGAGTTGTGAACTCATCCAACCCTTCTGGAGAGCTATTTGGAACTATGGCCAAAGGGCAACAAAAATGTGCATACCCTTTGACCCAGCAATACCACTACTGGGTCTATACCCTGAAGAGATGAGGAAAAAGGGTAAAAACATTACTTGTACAAAAATATTTATAGCAGCCCTGTTTGTAGTGACAAAGAATTGGAAATCCAGTAAATGTCCTTCAATTGGGGAATGGCTTAGCAAACTGTAGTATATATATGTATGTCATGGAACACTATTGTTCTATTAGAAACCAGGAGGGATGGGATTTCAGGGAAACCAGGAGGGATTTGCATGAACTGATGCTGAGTGAGATGAGCAGAACCAGAAAAACACTGTACACCCTAACAGCAACATGGGAGTGAGGTTCAACCTTGAAGGACTTGCTCATTCCATCAGTGCAACAATCAGGAACAATTTTGGGCTGTCTGAAAGGAAAGTGCCATCTGTATCCAGATAAGGAGCTGTGGAGTTTGAACAAAGTGCAAGGACTATTCCCTTTAATTTAGGAAAAAAAAACCCAGATATCTTATTGTCTGATCTTGTTACCTCTTAGACTTCTCCTCTCTTTAAGGATATGATTTCTCTCTCTTCATACCCAATTTGGATCAAGGTACAACATGGAAACAAAGTAAAGACTGACAGAGTGCTTTCTGTGTGAGGGAGGGGGGAGGGAAGCAAGATTGGGGGAAAATTGTAAAACTCAAATAATATCTTTAATAAAAATAAATTTTAAAAAATTAAAACCATACAAAATGATAATTTACAAACTCTTCAATAGCCTTGCTAAATGGAAATTATAAGATAAGTTGAAGATATCAACTATACTCAACAAAAAGTGCAAAAATAATGATTTTTAAAAAAGGGTATTAGCAAGAGTTTTAACAGATACTCTAATATGTGGGACTGCTTTTTGACACTGCTTATTTCTAGCAAACACTCTGGAGATATTACAGCAATAAACAATAAGTATCACAAAAATGAATAAACTTTTGATTCCAATTACTATATTGCTAAGGTAATTCCCAGAACATCATAAAATGGAAAAAAAAGGGGACCTATCAGTAAAAAATGTCCATTGCGCTTTTAATTATAGAAGTAAAAAATTAGAAACAAGTTCTGTTTAATAACCAGAAAATGACTGAGAAGATAATGGCACATTAATATAATGAAATATTATAGGTCTATAAAAATGATGATTATGATATATACAAGTAATATAGAAAGATATATGAGATATTGGGTAAAATAATAAAACTATAGGAAAAAAGGAAAAGGAGTAGAAAAGTGAGAGAAAGAGCTAGGTAGACTTTGAGGAGTTCTGAAAGGAGATAACAGTTCAGAAAAAAAATGCTTTTTCTTGGCTTTTTTTCCTTAAAGTTCACTTGGTTCTGCTAATATTAAAGGCTAAAAGTGTGGATAAGATTTTTCTCTCCTTTTTTAATGCTATTCTTGGTAACTCTTGTTATTTTAAAATAGGACATCGAAATGAATGCAAATAGTCTATGGAGTAAGAAAAATATAAATAGCATGGAAATGTCAGCATAAAAGAAAGACCATAGAGATTCATCCATAAAATATTGCCACAATGGGCTTCCTACTGTTGATTCTACTTAGCATGCATAAACCATGGCACACACACTCTATTTTGGAACCACTGCTCTTTATCCAGCAGGAGGCAGGAAGATGTTTTTATGCAGTATAAAGATAAGTCATCCATTAATAGTTTCCTAAAGCATATCTTGCCACAATGTGAAATCCAACATACATTACAGTTTTTTAAATGTTTAATCCATTATGATTATTATTTCTTAAATTAACAAAAATATACTATTTTTTCATTTAGGTCAGAGGAAGAAATGACAAGATAGCTTTTATCAAACAAAAATAAGTGCAGTTTGAGATTCGGTGTACTGACAAAAACAGGAATCTAAGCACACTTACAAGATAAGGGAACAATGGTATAGTCCCTTTCTCCCCTATCGTCCCCCACTCCTCCATTACTGCTTACTTACACTTTTTATATAGGTCAATTAATTTAACTGTCTATCTTCAAAACACCGCTAAAGCTGAGTGCGTTTTGTTTCCTTGAAGAGCTAGCACAAACCAGTTTTGGCTCCTGGTCATGTTCACACTTATAAAAATGCTTATGTGCACTGTGCATTAATGGAAGGATGTAGAACTGAATATAATTTTTAAATTAACATTAAGCTAATTAATTTATCATATTTATAGGTATAAAACATATGTAAATTTTAAATTAAAAGTCCATTACAAAATACCTTGCAACATCAGAGATGAAGGACAAGAACCAACCAAACAACTTAAGAAAGACAAAGAGAGAGATTACTGTTTCTCTACTATTCTATTAGTATAGAAACCAAATGAACTGGTTGAATTGAAAACAAATATTAAAACATTCTCCTTCAGCAAACTATGAGAAGACTGATACTAAATAAACACAGTTCATTTTCTGCTGCCATAACAACGTCTGTGCTCATAGCTATGCTCATCTTTCTAATTCCCTACACTCTGATACCTAGCTAAAGAAAACAATAATCCAGTACAAAAATCAACTTAGTGTCATTTGCTCATTCCCCCCTCCCCACTACTTTTAATTTTCCATTTGAAAACTTTCATTATATATGGTTCATAATTAAAACTATAATTAGCATTTATACATATTTCCATTTGCAAGTACTATGAATCTCAATTACACACTAGCAAAAGTCGTGTGTGTGTGTGTGTGTGTGTGTGTGTATAAATATATCACAGTACTGACAAAGATGAGCTTAAGGTTCCATAAAGAGCTAGACAAAATCATAAGGTTAAAAAGATGGATTATTCAAAAGAATGTCAGTCAAAAGTAAAATTTATTATCAACAATGTAGAGGAAAAAAGGTTATCAATAAATGAGTACCTATTCTATTTAAACTCCAAGGGGAAAGAGAATACTTCAAAAAATTTCTCTGATTTTACTGATGTGAGTATTACCTTCTCCTGATTCAGAAGGTAAACTTCTTCTAACTAACTGCAGATAATTCCAGGAATTGCTGTATCCAATTGATTAAGTGTACTGTGATCAACTTAAAAAAATCCAACCCCAACTGATCCCTACTCTCAAAGAGTTCATGATCTTACTCAAGAACAAAGCAAGAATTAAGACAAATAAAAATGCCAAAGCAAAAGATATTAAAATAGCTATTTTCCTTAAAAGATTAGTTAATAATGTTTCGTGTTTCCTTTTTCTCATATCAAAATGTAATAACAATACTTAACAATCTGAAATAATGCTAATTAATCCCTGATGTGATTTAACTGCCATTTTCTATTATCTCAACTGTTATGTACACCACGACAGAAGTAAGGATTTCCCTGTCACTGAGAATTAATAATTGGAGGATCGATGTTTTATCTAAACACACTAAGAAAAAACTCCCTGTTGGAGAAGAGCCTTTAAGAAGGTACAACATTAAAAAAGAAAAAGAAAAAGAAAAAGAAAAAGAAACACACTAATACTAGGATCATGATTTTTGGTACCTGGAATTATCGATAGCATGAAATTTCTGGAGTTGAAAACTTAATTGTTAATGTTTTCATCATTAGGTGAGGATTCATTATCATAAGACAGTATACATCAATGACTGCACTCCCAGGACCACCATCTACTCTGTAGCTGAACCTTGTTATACAATTCTTCTTTCCATTTAGAAGGTGAGCTCATTAAAGAAAGGTTCTGACTAGATTTTATGTTTTCAGCCCTGGTGATAAGCAAATGTCTCCTCACTCATTTAGTATAGTATATAAATCAAATCTTTTAGACAGCTTTGATGTTTGCAGGGAGCAGAAGAGAATTTTCCTGAGTATGAGAGAAGCTATATAGCTTCCTGGTCTGTCTCTTCAAGGGTCAACATATCCCTTTACTTGGGCTTTCTTCTGGGAGCCCTCCATGGCAATTTGAAAAACGATTTACAAATAGTCTATTCTATCTCTAAACTTGGAAGCCAGGAAATCTCTTATGAGGCTTTGAAATTGAAAAAAATCAAACTGGAAGCCATGAGAATTACAAGCGATCATTCCAATCACATGAGAAAAGTGGGATAGGCAGTTATCAGAGAATTCTGTATATCTAGCAAAACCACTAGGTTTTTGATCCTCTCAGATAAGAGTACCTCTTCTAAAATGATTTGTTCAGAACAGCAAAATAAACATTTTGCCCCAGTAGAAAAAGAAAATCACTACTTGAGGGGTGGCTAGGTGGTGCAGTGGATAGAGCACCAGCCCTGGAGTCAGGAGTACTTGAGTTCAAATTCAGCCTCAGAATAATTACCTAGCTGTGTGGTCTTGGGCAAGCCACTTAACCCCATTGCCTTGCAAAGAAAAAACTAAAAAAATATCACTACTTGTAAAAGTGAATCCAATAAGGAAATTTATTATGTATATTAAGATTACAAATAAATGTAAATAAAATATAACAAAAAATTAAAATATTAGCAAATGAACATATTGCATAAAATACTTATATTATTCCTCACTAAGTTCTACAAGGTAATTTATTTGTAATACTTTGATAATATGAGAAGCATGTGTGATATAATAGTCAGAATGCCAGCAAAAACCTCAGTATAAAAGTCCCAACCTTTACTTATGGCTGGCAGTAAGACAATGGTAAATCATTTAACCCCCTCAATGTCATACGTTTGGGTATAAGAAAACCATATGGAGTACAATTAGTATTTAGCTGTTTGTCAAGAATGTAAGATCACCTATATATTTTAGTTCCAAAAATCACTCTAGTGGTAATTAAAAATAAACAATATCATAGAATATCACAAATACTTGAATGTGAAAGAACTGATTTCCAGTTGAAATCTTATTTCTCCTTCCTTTCTACTAAACTTCTCAAACTAGCGGTTCTCAAGGATTAACTTCATTTTCTTAACATTTGGCTCATTCCTCTAATTCTTGCAATCTAGGTAATATTGCTACCACTCTGGAATCTGTTAGGAATATAGTGTCAGTAAAGACCTATTCTGAATCCCCATCATACTTAACCTATTTAGCATTATGACTACATTCTCTTTAAAAACTCTCTCCTCTTGCTGTCCAATTCTCTTTCAACCACTTTCATCAACACTTTTTTGCAGATGACATCAAAAAATCATTATTTCTGATCCTGTCTCCTCTTCTAAAGTGTAGTTCCTTATCTTCAACTGTTAAGAGAACTTGGATGTCCTGCTAAAACTTCAATTTAATAATTTTAAAGTCAATCTTTCCATCAAAATTCAATTCTCCACTAGACATCCCTATTTTATCAGTACTATTTACTAATAACCAATTAAAACAATCTGCCATTTCTATTCAATCATCAAGTCTTGTTGATTCTTTCAGTGTCCCTAGCAATTCTTTCTATTCTATTATGTAGCCAATACCAAAATCTAGTTCTAAATCCTTCTTAATTAGTCCTTTGAACTCATTTCTCCCTCCCTTTGAAGCATCGACATATCAGAATTATATGACAAAATAACTATTCTGTCATATCACTTTGTTGCTCAGAAATTCTTAATACCTCCACTAATTACATTTAAAACCAAAACTGGTGCTTCATATTGATGATGATTGACTCTAATTTTATTTTATCCCCTTACAATAACAAAAAAATCCTCATAACACTATTTTCTAATATGGAAATGGTATGTAACTTTTAAAATTCTCTACAATCTGGCCAACATCTATCTTTCTGGCCTTGATGGACTGAGATGGAGCCAAACTGGTCTTCACTGTGCTCCTCATTAGTGATGCTTTCCCTACCTGTTCATTGGACCTTCTACACACCTGGAATACCCTCTGGGCTTATTTTCACCACACTGAGTCCCTCTGTTGCTTTTAGATAGAGCTCATGCACCATGCCTCAAGTATTTTCTCCAATCCATGCCCCAGAGTTACTAAAATTTATTTTCTTCAAGCACAGCTCTGACCTCACCAGTGTCTGACTAAAACTTCAACAGCTCCTATTTCCTTCTAGAGTCCAATACAAAATATTTTGTCTGACGTGCCAAGTCCTTCATAATTTTTTAAATCTTATTACTACATTACTCTGCTTCATGCACTCTTTGATTCAGTAAAATATGTCTGTTCACTGCTCCTCACATTCAACATTCCACCTTCTGTCTGAGCATTTGCAAAGGCTATCCCTGATGCCTGCAATGTCTTCTCTTTACTTTTTTCTTTGCTTCTTGAAACCTTCAATTGTATTCAGAACCCAACTCAAATACAATTTTCTACAAGAAATCTTTTCTAGTTCCTTCTCCAACTACACCTTCCTTACCACTCAAATTATTTTGTATTACACACACACACAAATAGAATGTAAGCTTCTAGAGAACAGGACTTGTAATTTTATAAAGAGTTTTAAAATTTTTGTTAAGACTTTTATTGATTGATGAATGGAGTCTGGGACTGTCTTGATCCTTGAATTGTTATTCATGGCACTTTGAACAGAGGAAGCTATTTTATTTAAAATGAAGTATTAATTCACAAAGATATTTACTATATTATAATTCCCAATAGTTTTAAGAAGTAATCAGGAATCAGTATATTTTACTATTTTCATGTTTAATAGACCTTTTTTTTCATTAAATAATCATAATAGTTCTCATTGTTTACAGTGGGGAAAAAACAAAATGTAAGATGTGAAGATCACAACTGTGACCAGGTTTTGCAAAAACAGGGCTGACATGAGAAAGCAATGAAATATTCCTAAAAGCAGAAATGAACAAACCAAGGGCCAGAGGAATAATCTTTATAACATCCAATAAATTTAGAAACTAACTAGAAGTCATTTAAATACCAATTAGCCTTGGCATTCATTTAAGCAAGGGGCAGTATTCTGAAACAATATAAAGAGATGAATAGATATACAATAAGGTTCTTTCAACTAGAGAAAAGGAAACATATATTAAGGAAAGGTTCTGAAAATGAGGAAATATGATAACTAACTACTGAAGGAAAAAAATCATTGCTCTTTGTCATGCCTTATTCCGTTCACAACTCATATAAACTTATTGGAAAAGTTAAAAGGTAAAAAAATGTATTCCGAAATTTTTATTTGAGATTAATAAATCCCAAGTTGTGCTTCAGATGTTAGTTACTTATCTTTACACCTAGTTTTCCTTTTCTAATTAATGTGATTGTGGGCACCTGTGCACTCACCTGTTGTGAACTGTCCTTTCAATTTCTGAAAGACAGGATCCTGTGCTGTGGCTTGGGCTCTTCTAGCCAGTGACTCAGAGGCAGCACTGGAGAACATGGTAGAGACATTTGACACATTTTCCAGGCCAACTCCAAAGGTGCTGACCAACTTCTTGACAAAATTGAGAGTATGTGGCGTAATTTTGGCATCGGAAACTGCTCCACTTTTCTCAAAAGCTACAGAGTAACATTTTGCCAGGCCCTGCTGAAGCTGCCTGAGAACCTAAAGGAAAAGAGATGAAAGATGTATTATAATAATGGAGCCCTTTAAATCAACAAACATTTAAATATAGGACCTTAGTACCTGGCACTCATAACACCATATGGAAATATAGTCTCTAACTAAAAGCAAGTTTGTCAACCAGCTCTTGCTGGATCTAAATGCTATATTCAAATTTACACTTACACAAAAGTTTTACACAAAAGTTTTAATTATAAAAAATATAGTAATTGGTCCCACTCCAATAGAATAGAAGTTCAAATAATGTGGCAATTCAGGGGATTAATTATTCTTACTAAGTGGAATTGAACTGTATTATCAATTCAATAAATTACAGAATAATCTTTCTTCCATTCCCCATCTGATAAATGGTAAAAATAAAATTGGAAATAAATTTTAACACTGGGTCAAGCAATATAAATTATGACTATAAACTGACTGCTAGAAATATTAGAGAATATATTACAAGTATATATATATATATATATATATATACATATATATATTTGGATTATCTACGAGACTGTTTTCTCCCATTAATGTAACTAGTTAAGAATAATTCATTTTAATTCAGTAAATATTAAGTACTTACTTATTAAACTCTTATAGGCAAAACGCTTTGACTGCCATAAAGGATACAAAGCAGTCAATCAAATAGTATTTATTAAGTAATATTTGTCAGGCACTGCATTAAGTGCTGGACAAAAAGGACAAAAATAAACTTTACTCTCTAAAGCTCCCAGTCAGTCTAATGGGAGTCTCGACATGAAAATAACTATATGCAAACAAGATACACACAGAATAAATTGGGGGCAATTTCAGAGGGAAAGCATGAAGGTTAGGGAGGCTGTTTGCAGAATATTATAGACTTTCACTTATAATTTGACAAAACCAAGCAGTCTTTGCCTTTGGGGAGCCTACATACTATTATCTCATTAGCTATACTTAGGAAGCAATTTAGTTCACAAAAATAACCATAAAGGAAGAAATAACTATCAAACCTTTAAAGGAAGGTTTCTCAAAGGTTGAAAACTTGCTTTTTCAAAAAATCTTGCAGTTTTAGATATGAAACTAAGGTTCTTAATAAAAAAAAGAACTGTATATAAAACTTGTATATAAAATGCATAGTTATTTACAAAGTCCACATATATTAAAAAGAACTATAATAATTCATAAAACAATCAATTCTATAGAGTAGACATCAGATAATACAGATGCAAATCACATCAACATAAAAAATTTCCAAACTCATAACCAAATACCTCTTCATGCCAATTTTCTCTAAACCAGACCATCTGATCAACAATGCCTTCCAGAGAAGACAGAAGAGTTGGATGTAATTCCCTCTGCATATGCATAATTCTGCTGCAGCGCCACATTGGAGCTGTGGCTCTAATTGGTCCAGGATCTGATGCAGAATGGGACTGATTGCCTACTGAACTTGGCTGCTGCTGTCCAGAATCTGAGAATACACACACAAAAATGTAAAATATACAGTTTAAAAATTCTCTCATTTAATAACTGGTGTGATTAATAGATTTATAAGACCAAAGCCTTTTTAGAGGCATCATAAAATCTGTTTGGTAAAAATGATTTTTCTTTACCTGAAGTGGCTATTTTTTTTTTCAGCTTCAGTACTGCAATTATGGGTTTTAAAAATTCTCTAGAGGAATTATCAATCAATCAAAAAGGGGCAATTTAGGATGATGAAAACATCATTGGGCTAAGAGTGAAAGTAAACAAAGAATGGTTGCTCTCTTGACTCTTAGCATCCTTTCCTCTGTACCCCAGCAAGTAGATCTTCTGAGCAGAAGTTCTCAATTATAAAGTACAAATGGGAAATATCCTTCCTACTTCAAAATGTGGCTGAGAAGATCAAGCAAAATGATACATTATGATGGTACCATTAATGTTATCAATTGCAGTGGGGGGAGTACTATTATTTTATGCTGCATACATATCATGATATATCACTTTCAATTACTTCCCCTAGGACCTAAAAATAATCTATAAAAAATACTGAAAATACATACAGAAATCTAAAACATTTTAAATGCTGGAGAAATAATTTTTGTATAAAACTTGTACAACTCTGGAAATAGTGAACCTGTAATAATTGTTTTTCAGATCTATCTTTGATCTTAAAACACAAAAACACCAAGTCTTAAAAACTATTTTACTTAGATATTTGTAAGTAACAACATTTATGAAGATTCTTAATTTATAATTTTCCTGAAACAGAAACTTATATTTAACATTTAACATCTGCTTTATGTACTGCCAGCTACCAATTAATAAAACAGGACTAGAGTCCACTTTGGTAATCTGATTCTATTAATTATTTAACTAATGCAAATAATCAGCATATACCAAAACTGAAAACAAAGTCCAGAAGACATTTTTTTCTAGCTAATGACAATTACTTATTTCAATATCACTAATTCACAAACAAGCCTGTGTAACATTAAATTAAACAAAGAATTCTGCAATGAGGAAGTTTTCTTTGCACTCTTTTCAGGTCAAGTCAAAAGGCATGTATAAAGCTCCTATATGCATCAGACCCACTGCTGGCCATAGAATGAAAGGCAAAATCAGGCTCTGTCCTCAAGGAGGCTCACGATTTTTAATAAAAGGAAAAAGTTAAAGGATGAAGACAGAGATAATCATGTGCCAACTTTGGTATATACCATAGAAAAGGGAGCTGATACAGACAAAACATAAGTGGTCTGGAGTAAATGCCATATTTAATGTTTAAAGAGTATAGAATTCTTTGAGCAATTTTAAACGCATTTCATCTATCTTTGATATACAGAAACATAAGATACACTTAAGAACACTGATGCTTCCTTTCCAGCTTTTATCCTTCTCAATTCTTGCCATGAAAAAGAAGAAACTCACCACTTTTGTAACGTTCTCGCTGCTCAATTTTCAATGTCAAATACAGAGTCCTTATAGGAAAGTAGACAGCTTGAGGATATACTCTTCCAACCTATTAAAAAATATAGAGGGAATATCATTCATTCATAACTCTATTATTGATTATCAGACAAATTTGTTCACCAAATTCTGTAAATGAAGATCATTAGCATTGAATATACACTAGTATATTCAACACAGTGTGTATTTTACTAGTGAACATGTTGTATTAGTCACATTAAATTCCAGTTTCACTGAAAAACAAAGTTTTCAAGTTTAGCTATGTTCTCTTTCCCTAAAAAAGGTCTAAGCTAGGCTAAAAAGGTGCAGTTTCTACACATTTTACTGAAGGATTATTAATGAGGAGTCTTATTATCAAAATGCCTAAGAAATCTGATGACAGCAAAATGTAAAACTACTTGAATCAGCACAAAGATCTTATGCACATAACCGAAGAAAAAGAGATATAATGACACTAGTTAGTCTCTAAATTAGGCCACAATTCCCAGTGAATCCAATATTGCCTGAGAGCTGGGTTCATTGGAAAACCTTACTCCACCCATAATTGCAGTACTGAAGCTGAAAAAAAAATAGCCACTTTAGGTAAAGAGAAACCATTTTTACCAAACTGAGATTTTATGGTGCCTCTAAAAGGGCTGAGCAGTTATCATCATGTAACTTTGGTCTTATAAATCTATTAATCACACCCATTATTGAATAAGGAAAATAATGTAGTAGTCAGTAAGGGTTTACTAAACTACAACAGATATATTCAATGTTGAAGAATATTAAATACGCAATTTTTATTTCAAAGACCATTATACTTTAAGCAAAACAAAAAAATTGGGGCATAAATTTGTACTTCATCAGTTAAATAAATTAATCAGTTTTCGAACTCTCACAAGCTTTGAACTGTCACAAAGTTCAAATAAAGACATTTGTGGAACTGGATACAAAAATATTTTTCAAACACTTATGAAAGAATAAATTATACTTAAGGTGATACTAACAATACTACTAATGGCATATTCATATTTTATTATGCAATACATAATAGAAATGCTGCTCAAATCAATGAGATTACAGTTCCAATGTTATATAAATTCTATTAGTTATTAAAACTATCAGAAAGCTACTAAAAGCACATTTTCTATAACTATTACATTGCAATTAAGTATCTGGTTTAATACCTTGAACAAAAGATTTGCTTTCTGAAAAGAATGTAAAAGATTTAAGAAAAGAAGATCAATTAATCAATAAATAAAAATGCTTTAATCAAACCTACCTGACTTATGAGGTTCAAAAGAAGCTTCCCTTCAGAACCAACTAAACAAGTTAATAGCTGAGGGATCCAAGCCAGCCACTGGATAGGAGGCACTCCAATGCAATATTTATCTACAGCATCTGCCAATGTATTTTTGTCATCATCAAAACTCAAGAGCCATAACACCTAAAAAAAAAAGACAAAACATTTTGGGGGGTTTCTTAAATTAATCAATTTATTTTCAATTTTATAATTTTGCCCCTAATCTCACTTCACCCCCTCCATCCCCACAGAAGGCAGTCTATTAGTCTTTACATTGTTTACATGGTATACATTGATGGATCTAAGTTGAATGTGATAAGAGAGAAATCCTATCCTTAAGGAAAAGAGATAATGTATATAAGAGAGAGCAAAATTACATAATAAGATAAGTTGTTGTTTTTTTTAAATTAAAGGTAATAGTCTTTGGTCTTTGTTCAAACTTCACAATTTTTTCTCTGGATACAGATGGTATTCTCCATCACAGACAGCCCAAATTTGTGCCTGATTGTTGCACTGATGGAATGAGCAAGTCCATTAAGATTGATCATCATCCTCATATTGCTATTAGGGTGTACAATGTTCATCTGGTTCTGCTCATCTCACTCAGCATCAATTCATGCAAATCTCCTTCCAGGCTTCCCTGAATTCCCATCCCTCCTGGTTTCTAATAGAACAATAGTGTTCCATAATGTACATATACCACAGTTTGTTCAGCCATCCCCAATTACTTGCTTTTCAATTCTTTGCCACCACAAACAAGACTACTATAAATAATTTTGTACAATTGATGGATTTCCCTTTTTTTCATGATTTCTTCAGGGTATAGACCCAGTAGTGGTATTGCTAGATCAAAGGGTATGCACATTTTTGTTGCCCTTTGGGTGTAATTCCACATTGCTCTCGGATGGATGAATTCACAGCTTCACCAACAATGTATTAGTGTCCCAGATTTACCACATCCTTTCCAACATTGATCATTGACCTTTCTGGTCATATTGGCCAGTCTGAGAGGTGTGAGGTAGTACCTCAGAGATGCTTTAATTTGCATTTCTCTCATAAGTAATGATTTAGAGTAATTTTTCATATGACTATGGATTGCTTTGATTTCCTCATCTGTAAATTGCCTTTGCATATCCTCTGACCATTTGTCAATTGGGGAATGGTTCTGTTTTTTAAAACATTTGACTCGGTTCTCTCTATATTTTAGAAATGAGTCCTTTGTCAGAAATACTAGTTGCAAAAATTGTTTCCCAAATTACTACATTTCTTTTGATCTTGGTTACAGTGGTTTTGTCTGTGCAAAAGCTTTTTAATTTAATGTAATCAAAAGTATCTAGTTTGTTTTTAATGTTGTTCTCCATCTTTTCCTTGGTTATAAACTGCTTCCCTTTCCATAGATCTGACAGGTAAACTATTCCTTGATCTCCTAGTTTGCTTATAATATTGTTTTTTAAGTCTAAATGCTGTAACCATTCCGATCTTATATTGGTATAGGGTGTGAGGTGTTGCTCTACTCCAAGTTTCTTCCATACTAAACTTCCAATTTTCCCAATAGTTTTTTTTTTTATCAGAGAGAAATTTTATCCTCAAAGTTAGACTCTGGTTTTATCAAATAGTAGATTCTATAATCATTTCCTGCTAGTCTATTCCATTGATCCACCACTCTATTTCTTAGCCAATGCTAGATATTTTTGATGACTGATGCTTAATAATATAATTTTAGATTTGGCAGGGCTAAGCCACCTTCTTTTATACTTTTTTCCCATTAAATCCCTGGAAATTCTTGATTTTTTATTTCTTCATATGAATTTACTTACAGTTTTTTCTAACTTACTAAAGTTATTTTCTGGAATTTTGACTGGTAGGGCACTAAATAAGTAGTTTAATTTTTGTAGAATTGTCATTTTTACTATATTAGCTCGGCCTATCCATGAGCAGTTGATATTTGCTCAGTTAGTTAAATCTGACTTTATTTGTGTGAGAAGTGTTTTGTAATTGTTTTCAAAAAGTTTCTGAGTCTGCCTTGGCAGGTAGACTCCCCAAGTATTTTATACTGTCTGAAGTTACTCTGAATGGGATTTCTCTTTCTAGCTCTTTCTGCTGTATCTTGCTAGTCATATATAGAAATATCGGATTTATGAGGGTTTATTTTATATCTTGTGGCTTTGCTGAAGTTGCTAATTACTTCTGGTAGTTTTTTAGATGATTTTTTGGGATTCTCTAGGTATACCATCATGTCATCTGCAAAGTGTGAGAGTTTTGTCTCTCCAATTCTAATTCCTTTGATTTCTTTTTCTTCTCTTATCATCAAGGCTAAAATTTCTAATACAATATTCAATAGTAGTGGTGATAATGGGCATCCTTGTTTCACTCCCAATCTTATTGGGAATGCCTCTGGCCTATCCCCATTGCATATGATGCTTGTTGATGGTTTCAGATAGATGCTGCTTATTATTCTAAGGAACAATCCATTTATTCCTACATTCTCTAGTGTTTTTACTAAGAATGGGTGCTATATTAAAAGACAAAACATTTAAAAAAAATTTTGAATATATATTTTTGCTGTAATAAATATTTATATTATATTATAAATAATAATAAATAATATTATAAAATAGTAGGGAAAGGGAAGATAATGAGATTTTATTGGAAATTATATTCCAGGCAATGTAGGCAGTGTGCTAAGTACTTTACGTCTGATCCTCATGACCTTGCTATTATTATCTTTATTTTAAAATTAAGGAAACTGAAGCAAACATGTCAAAGATCATACAGTTAGTAAATCTGAGACAAGATTTGAACTCAAGTCTTCCTGACTCCAGACAGTGTTCCTCTATCCACTACTACCCCACCAGTCACTCTATAGAGATGAATTTTTTTTTTAGGTTTTTGCAAGGCAAATGGGGTTAAGTGGCTTGCCCAAGGCCAAACAGCTAGGTAATTATTAAGTGTATGAGGCTGGATTTGAACCCAGGTACTCCTGACTCCAGGGCCGGTGCTTTATTCACTATCCCACCTAGCCGCCACTAGAGATATAAATTTAAATATATTTCTCTAATTATAAAATACCATAGACATAATACAGTTATCACTAATTCTTAGACAATTATTTAAGACTATATTATAAATTGATTTTACCAAATAACAATGAAAAAAGAAACACAATCCCTAGGCTTATCATTATATAACTTGAAACAGCATAAATGTAAAATTTTAATGTTAAAATATGGGAAACAAAATTATCTTTTAGATGGCATTTTTAAAGTAACTTTTGGTAAGCAGTTTTCAGCATAAAGCTGAAATCCGAATCCCAAATATGGTAGTGGAAGTAGAAGGTATGAAATTTCATGATCAGATCTTAATTGATTTGATAAATCATGTTGGGGGGGAAAATCAATGATTCTGCAAAGAATCATCAGACCAAAAAATTCAAAATACTTTAAAAATTTCATTTACAAAATGTAATGGGAGAGGGAGGGAGGGAGGGAGTTGGGGGGAGGGGAGAGAGAGAGAGAGAGAGAGAAACTTATTGATAAACTTTTTAACCATTCTTAGTATTTTTTGTTATAATGTAAAACATTTTATTTTGATAATTTCATGTTACTTTTCACATGCTTAAACGTACATATGGGGCATCTGGAAGTGACAACAGAGAAACTACCAGACCTGGAGTCAGAAAGATGCATCTTTCTCAGACACTAGCTCTGTGACCATGGTCAAATCACTTAATCCTGTTTAACCTCAGTTTCCTTAAATTTATGTGCCAATAATGCTAGGCATATCCATGCAAAACAGAGGAGTTGTAAGATTACAAAATCATATCATTCTTTTTCTTTTTCTCGCTATATCTAGCATTGTGCCTTCCAGATTATTAATAATGGATAAGCATTGTGGAATGGCTGCAGATAGATTATGGGAAAAACATTTTTACTAAGATATCACAATGATACTTAAAAAAATTCATTAATCATAACTGATGAGGTAACTACCAGTGAAAAGGGTAGATATATTTAGGAAAATAGAGACTGAAAAATTATTCTGACTTTCAAACCCTACTACTGGCTGATAAGTAACACATAACAATACACACTGGAATATGAACAAGAACAAACAGCTTACAACACATTTACTTCTAACCGATGGATCTCAGGACCTTTAATAGCCAAAGTTAATAAAAAAGCCCATTTAACAGTTCACTCAAGGACACAAGGAAAAAACAGTGTGATCCTACTTAATATGAAAATAACTAGTACCACCTACTGCATCACATCCACATTCACTTCTATAGCAAATTGCTGTTACTGCTTGGAAATGTCACTCAATCACTAAACTTGTTCGGATTACAACTGTTTCTTCAGAAGAACACAAAATCATAGTTTCTACAATGGAGTGTTTTTTAAAAATATCAACCAAAAATAGTACTAGACTCAAAGGATTAATTTGAAGCTTAAATTTACTAATGCTGATATCTCTCTTTCTGGAATATTTTCTGTATCAGATTGAACATAATTTTCAAGTCAAGCAGAAAGGGCACTGGACTTGCAAGTAAGGGAGACATATTTATACACCCAGAAAATAGCTGTATAATCATGAGAAAGCATCATACTTGTTTTCTCACCTACAAAATGGAAAAACTTTAAAGACCATATGCTTTCAATAATCATGGTAATAAATCATGTTGCTATCATTATTGTTGTTGCTATGAATCTATTAATCTCAAGGAAAGCTAAGAGGTTGGATTTACACAAAAAACAATTTCTTTTGATTGAAATGGTAATGGTCAGAAAGCTTTGAAGTCAGGAATTTGAATTCAAATACTACCTCGCCACATATAGGCTATGTGGCCTAGAAAAGTTATTTAATTTTTCAGTGCTCCAAGTAACTATCTACTGGTGGAGAAGGTACAAATTTGTATTAATAGAGAACTTCCTCACCTGCCAATTTCCTCTATCAAAGACATCATATGTCCAGTCCTTATCCCTTTTTCTGTATATTAATTAAAACTGAAAACTAGTAAAAATATATAAGTTCCTAACATGAATGCAATTTCCTAACACTCTCTACAGACACAAAGGATGATGAATAAATGAAAGACTATTCATTTTTTAATTGGTTATGTTAATATAACAAAAATGAAGACACCGTTTAAGCAACAAATTTAGACTGTATCAAACTACCAAATTCATAAAGCTAAGGGCAAAAACACTGAAATTTCATTTGGAAGAGTGAAAGATCTAGTAGAACCTCAAGGGAAATAGCAAAAAAAAAAAAATTGGAATAGAAGAAAAGGATTTCTATAACTATACTATAAAGTGGAAATCAAAACTAGTTGATACAATATATAAAATAGAAAATTAGATCAGTAGAAATCCTATATAGGAAAGAACAGAGATACCTTAATTCAATAGGTCAATTGCTCAATAATTCTGAGAATTTAAATTATTTGAGGAAAAAGTTCCTATATGAAAAGAACTGTGGGAAACTGGGAGTGGTGTGGTAGAAATTACATTTAAACTAAAGGCTTATGTCATATAGTATAAAAAGCTCAAAATAGTTAAGTGAACTAAATACAAGAGCTCAAATGAGATTAGATAAGAACTAGATGAAGTTACATTTCACAGTTCTGGCTAGGGAGAAATTCTTATACAGCAAATGATACAGATACTTTGAAATGTGTTAAATAAAGTCTTTAAAGGTAGAAAATCAATGGCTTTAGGATAAAAAAGGAAACTGACAATGGGGGAAAATCTTTGGAACAAATATCTTTGATAAGGACCTGATATGTAAGATACATAATTTTATTGAGACAAGGTCTCATTTCACACTCCATAAGTTGGCAATGATGCAAATAATCAAATGCAGGAGGGACAGTGAAAAGACAGGCATACAGATATATTAGTCAAGTAAGTTAATAGCTGTAAAAAGTGCCTTGCACAGAACAGGTACTCTGTAAATTCCTGTCTTCTTACTTTTCAAACAATCCAACCATTCTCCTATAGCAATATGACACTAAAGTGATATTCAAACTCTGAGACCCAGAGATCCTACTGCTAAAAACATATCCTGAAGGAGGATAAATAAACACCAATATATCCCTATAGCACTTTTGTGCTAGTAACAATCTACAAAAGGAAGAGGTGCCCTCTGTTGGGAAATGGATAAACAAACTATGATACATATATGCAATGGATTGTTGCTGTCATTAAAAAAAAATCATCAAAAATGAAGAATTTAAAGTACAGCAGTATTAAATGAACAGATACATAGTAAAATAAGTAAAACCAGGAAAGTACGTAGTAAAAAAAATACAAATTAAAAAAGCATAAAAATCAAAAACACAAAAAACAAAAACACTGAATGTTATGTAATTATAATGAGCTAGAAGTTTTGTCCTCTGTAGAAGAGTTGAGAAACAAATATATTTTATTCTTTTCCTTTGCAGAAGTGGGAAAGTATGAGTATGAAATATTGCGTAAGCTGTCAGATTCAACTGACAATGGCTTGGTAATTTTGCTGAACATTCCCCCCTCTCCTTTTAAAAAAATTCTTTAATATACAGATATCTCAAAGAGTAAGGAAAGGCTGAAGGATAGATTCTAAAATGTAATAGAAAAAAACCAACAGATATAAGTGAAATTCAAAAACTCCCAACTACAAGTGAAAAAAACTACACTGATAAACTAAATGTATTATGTAATTATGGTATGATTCTCAAACCTTGTTTTATAGCATTCATTTACTCCCCAATTACTTTAATAGAGTAAAGAGTGTCATATGCATGTATACATGTAAATATATACATATATATGTATACATATAAATGCCATGCTATACTTTTAGAAGGAAAAAAAGTTAAAAAGAGGAAAGTAGCAGTTAAAAAAAAATAGTGGACTAGAAACCAGAAGACTTGGGCCATCATATGTCATCCATATAAAACTAAAAAAGGCATTTAATTTCTGTATCTCAATTTCCTGATATATAATAGAAATATTACTTATTTTATGTTTCATTTGGTTGATTTAAGTATAAGTTGTGTAAAACACTTAAACTAAGGCTATATAAATGTCACCTATTATTTTTATATTTAATATTTAAAGAATCTACATTCCATTTTCTACTGAGATAGATCAGAACTACTCTATCATTCATTCATTCATTTATTTATTTTTTAGGTTTTTGCAAGACGAATGGGGTTAAGTGGCTTGCCCAAGGCCATACAGCTTGGTAACTATTAAGTGTCTGAGACTGGATTTGAACCCAAGTACTCCTGACTCTAAGGCCGGTGCTTTATTCACTACGCCACCTAGCTGCCCATACTCTTACTATATATTACATGAACTTTGAGAAGTGTTATGGACAAAAACTTCAGCATCTTATAGCTAATCCAATAATGAGTTCTCTTACTTAGGCCAGTCTTTAAATAAACATATACAGGCATTTCAGACCGGCTTTAGTTCACTATAGCTCATATACCAGTGGTAAAACCTTGAGAATTTAGGACTATCTTCATGCCATTCTAGATCATTAGAGATGGGCCTGTATTTAAGAGTTAACTTTTAGGTTACAGTCTTATCTCCAGGGGACAAAGTCAGTAAAAACTGACTTCTATTAGAAATTCTACTATGATGCCTCACTAAGTTTTAGACTATCATCAGAACACTTGGTAAGATTTTGGATATGAACCCACTGACAACTGATGTCTGCTCCCTGAGAACCAGACTGGTTAAATTCAGAGGTTTATTCATAAAAATATTGTTCAGGGTTTTTGCCATTGCAATTCATAAAACTGGCTACTACAATCACTGGTGGTCAATGGAATAGTCACAATTTGAGCCACACATGCTTTAAGTATAAAAGTAAACAATAATTAAGCCACAATTCTAAAAATCTTGGGAATAAGCAATTTAGGAATATAAATCTAAAATGACTACTCTGAATCATTCTAAATCTAAGATTCTGGCCCTTCACAAGGGCCAAATGAGTTATTATCAAGCAATAGTAATTATCTCATTTTTAAAAAGTATCAGCAGGTCCAATTATTAAAATGAGATAATTTTAAATACAAGAAAATATTTTCAGTGTAAAGTGGAGTTATGTCAAAAGAATACCTCACAAATTTTAAAGTCACCACAAAAATATCAAAGCTCATCTAAAAAATTTAGAATTAAAAGCTAAGAAAAATTTAAGGAATTATATGGGAAGTGATGAAGGAAAGTTAAATTTGATTTAAAATCTTTTGTAGTATATATAGATAAAAAAATTTCTGCTAAAGAAACAATACTTGTACACCCTTTCTCAAAGTTTAGAAAAATTCCAGATAAACAATTAAACAAAATTTAAGACAGAAGAAAAGTTTCTATATTAGAAGACTGAACGTGGGTTTTTCTGGAAGCAATATAGAATTATGAACTTTGTTTTATATGATGAACATGGAATCAAAATGAAAAATTTTGAAGTAGTAAATCAAATTCTAGGTAAAAATACAAGTCATCAAATACTGAGAACAGCAAAAAGTATGATTCTATTATTTTTGTGTAAGAAGTAATATCATACTTTGCTTATTTTTTTCCTTGGAAGATACCAAAGAAAGCATAATCCTAATCTAAAATGCTATTTTGACATATCTGATCATATAATACAGACTAGTGTTATTATTATTAAAGGATAAACATTAAGAGTTAAATTCAACTTCCATTTTTATATTTATGGACCCCAAAATTCTGCTGCAGTGACATAAGATTTAATCAAGAACCAATAAGTATTATTAAACATATATGTACTTCTCTCTTACCTTAGCTAAGTATTTTCTTGATTTACTCTCATTCTGATGTCGACATGCATGTAAATAGCAGGTGATGGCAGATACACCAAGGTGAAGCTGTCGCTCCTTCACAAATATATTCTCCAGGTAATCACCCCACATTGCCCAGGCCTTTACCAGCACATCATGCATTTGCACAGCTGCTGAGAAAGCTTTATTTGCCTCCTCAGACCTATTAGAAAATAAAAGATTAAAATATGAATTCAAGCATTTTAAAATTTGGTCAGATTTTTAAGTGAGCAAAACTCCAATTAACTCAAAATAGAACATGTCCAAAAGATAGTCGAATTATTTCTTTTAACTAATAGTTTAAATATAATTCCAGAATCTAAATTTATCATTTTAGTAACTAGATATATTTGATGAGGACAGAGAAATGAATTGAGATAAATTAGTCTGTTTTTTTATCTATAAAATGAAAAGACTATATATAAAGTCCCTAACAACTCTTAGAATCTATATTTTTTATGGTTTGCAAAGAAAGATGTACCTTTTTACTATGAGATCCTAGTCAACTTCATTGTTATCTCAAGTTTAACCCACTTCCTTACTGGTCAAAAGGTCCCACTGTGGACTTAATAATAAGCATGCAAATACTTTAATGAGTAAGTAATTCAAACCTAGCATGGGTTATAGCAATCTATTTCTAAATCAGCAAAGATGATAAACAATTTAGTAAAGTCCCCAAATGGGAAGATTTCCATTTTAAGAGATAGTATTAAAAGTCATTTGAAACAGGAAAAAGAAAGAAAAAAGGGGCAGCTAGGTGGCATAGTAGATAAAGCACTGGCCCTGGAGTCAGGAGTACCTGGGTTCAAATCCGGTCAGTCTCAGACACTTAATAATTACCTAGCTGTGTGGCCTTGGGCAAGCCACTTAACCCGATTTGCCTTGCAAAAACCTAAAAAAAAAAACTTGGGGAAAAAAAAAAGAAAAACATACCAAACAGATTACATCTAGCCTGAGAGATAAAACATTTTAATTTAATGAATAGAACAGAAATCATCCTAAAACAGAACTAATATTATATTAGAATTGTCTTTATATAAAATGGATTAATTTTCAAGTTTTCCTTGAAATTTCAAAGAAATTTCATAGAAAACATGACAAAATGTCTATTTAAAAAGATATTTCTGTTCAAAATTTTAAAATGTAGAAATTTCAATTTTGTAGACCATATCTAATTACTTACTGAGTGAAAAAATTAAACAATAAAATTCTGAGCAATGACCTGATTATAGAAACTTCAATCACTGTTTAAAAAATTCTTCTTTTAAAAAATCTTCTAAACTTTGTTAGTAAAAATGAACCTAAAATCAAATTTAATTTCCCCAGATTAAATATTCTACTATGCCATGCAATCAAAAAAAAAGGACAATAGCACTGGTAAATCACATAATAGGGCACTATAGAAATGACTGCTCCACCCATCTGCTGAATGCATAGTATCACAGATCTAGATAACCGAATGTTACTTTCAGCTAAAACAAGTTGTTCTGCTTTTGGTTCTAATTAACTATAAAGGGAGATAGATTTTGTTTTAAAAACGGAAAAAAATAAAAGGTTACATGACACAACTTCTAAAATGCAAACATATTTGTAAAGACATGTCTATGTGATCAAGTAAATATGAAATACTTTAAAAAAAAATTTTGCTTTTTGAGTATCTATGACCTTCCTCTAAGGATTTGAAAATCTTAGACAAAGTTACTGAGTTCTTTCTCCACTTATCCTAGCACTGCCTCATTACAAAATGGAGATGGTCTATGTCCCAGAAGGCTACAATAGTAGAACCCCAGTTCTGGTAGTGCCTATCAAGGTGGAACTGCTCCATATATAGTCTCTATGTCTATCATTAGAAAATCTATTTAGCTGGTTTAGGGAAGATTCTCACCATTTCTTGTCACAGGTAAAATTTCTGATAGACAAAGTTACTGAGTTCTTTCTCCACTTATCCTAGCACTGCCTCATTACAAAATGGAGATGGTCTATGTCCCAGAAGGCTACAATAGTAGAACCCCAGATCTGGTAGTGCCTATCAAGGTGGAACTGCTCCATATATAGTCTCTATGTCTATCATTAGAAAATCTATTTAGCTGGTTTAGGGAAGATTCTCACCATTTCTTGTCACAGGTAAGATTTCTGGTCACACCACATGAAACAATAGGGCATAGAGAAGTTTTAATTTGCATCACTTGTACCACACAGACATAAATAAGATAAAATCAGATTCTTAAAGTACTAAGCAAGTAAAGAGTTATTACCAACTCTAGACAAACTTTTTTTTAAAATCCTTTTGAGAGTTATTCATTATGGAGATAAAAAAGACATTTGCTCATAGCCAAACTGACACCAGAAAACTTAGTTTCTAAAAACCACTATTTGTAACTAGAAATTGAACATTATAGTTTTTGAGGTAGTTTTGAGGTAGTGAAATGACTAGCCAGCTCCTGACCAATCAGGTTTCCAGATTATCCCATTCACTTCTGACAAAGGCGTAAGCCTCATGTCCCAGTCTTATTCTACTTACTTCTAATACTAGTAGGTTCACTGCCTGCCCTAGTTACCACGCTTATCTCATTCCCTAGTCTGCTACTCTCCCATTGGTTCTAGCCTTTTTCCCCTCTCCTGGGTCATTTCCAAAGTCTAATCTCAATTTGGATTCTGATTCACCTCTACTACTTCCTCTCTCTCAAGATAGTGCAAAGCAGAGATAAGAAGCATTAGTTTTCAAATTCTAAGACCACTTTCCCCACCAGAGTATATAAAGTTCTAAAAATTAAAAATTATCCAGATGACTTTATATTTATTAATACTTTTTTCTCTGAAAGAAATGTTTCTATTATTTGTTTTTATTACTTTTCTTTTCAGTACTTTTCTTTTCAGTCACTTGGCACCATTTGGTACACTGGATTTGGAGCTAGATACTACTATGTATGTGATCTTGGTCAAGTCACTGAACCAATCTCAGACTTAAATAATGAAAGGGATGGAATAAATGATTATCATAAGATAATAATTTGCTAGTATTTTTATAGAACTTTAAAGTTTATAAAGTGTCATGCAAATAACTCATTTGATTCCCACAAAAACCCTCAGAGATATTATTTTCATTTGACAGATGAGGAAATTAAGTTAGAGAGATGTGCACAATATTACATATCTAAGTAAATGGCTGAGGCCAAATCTGAACTCAGTTCTTCTGAACTCCAGGCCCAGCACTCTACCCTTTTGTGCTACCTTATCTCTAGGGTCAATTTCAGCTCTGAGATCTATCTACTTTAATTACTTTTGAATTATTAAGGAAATACAGAGAAGGAAAAGGATGGAAAACAAATGTTAAATTTATATTACTACATATCAGCTGTCAGTCAAAATAAAATCAGAAAGAGACATCTCTCTTAAAAAGTTTTCAGAGAAATAACAGTACTAGTTCTAATATTTAGGGACTTCTCCTCAAATTTATGGATTAAACAGTACCTCCTCCCTAGTCTTTGTCTTAGATTCTCTCATTGTTTCTTAAAACTTGTATTTAAGTCATATTTGGATACATAGGAGACTGGGCTTTGTCAGTTCGAGAATGCAGAAGATGCTAGTTAAAATAGATCATCTCTGCTAACCCTAAACTCATTATTATAGACTGAGTTAAGTATACTTTAAAAAGTTATACAACTGAAATGATATAAAGAATGGAAAAGAAAATATCAAAGGAACAAACTATCCCAACATTATCAAAAGAATTAAAATCTTGCATCAATAACACATCTATTAACTACATTTAAAGATTAATTAAAACTTTCAAGAAAGGTTAATAGTGCTTTAAGAAAAGCATTTTGATTTTGTTTAAAAATCAAGAGAAAATTTAGCATATTTAAAAACAAAACCAATATATTCATGTAAGAAATATTTAGGACTTTTTAAAAAAAGACTGAATACTGGTTCAATAGGACACCATATAGCTGTATAATTATGATCTCTGATAATGTAGAAATTAAAATGACTAGTATTATTGAAAATATGATGCAAATGCCATCAAATAGCTTTTTAAAAAGCTAATTAGCCTCTATATTATACAGCCTCTTTATTTTCCCTAGCAGTTTTCCTCTAGCAAAGTCAGTGCTCTGGCACACATTATTATGGAAGTCGCCTGATAAATGATTCTCTTGACTATTATTTTCCATTTCTAACAATAGTATTTGTCACCACTATTTGATCCTCTTATCTTCTACAAATTATCTACCACTCTGGTAGCTGACAATACTTTACAGATTACTTTTGAACAGGGGGAAAAAGAGGGACAAACAAATGACCTTTAATTTTTATCACAGTTTATATTTTGAAAGCAGGTGAGGACTATAGGACACAAAAGTTGTTTCATTTTCTCATTCATATTTCAATAGTTCAAGGACTCCCAATGGATACTGCTTCAATCAATACTTAGAAAACTATCCTTCCCTAAGCAAGTAGTCTTCATGAGTTGTTGCAACCAAAATATTCACCATCTAATAGTCAACCTTCTGGTAAAGAGTTCCTTCATTCCTAGTCCTTCAATGACAAAAGAAACAACTGATCAAATTGAAATCACAATCTTTATAGGAGGCTTGAATTGACCAAAATTTGAACTATGATAGTACAGTATTTAATAATAATAATAATGATAATAACAACAACAACAACAACAACAACAGTAATTCATTTTTATGTAGCACAGTAAGGTGTTCAAAGTGATTTCTTCACAACATATGAGGTAAATAATATAAAAATAACCATCTCCCTCTTATAGATGAGACTAGGGTCCAAAGAGGTAAGGGAATTTGCCAATAGTTAAAAAGTAAAAAAGCCCAGCTGACCACAGTCCATTACTTTCTCTTTAAGAACTAAGCACCACACTATTATTTAATATTATACTAGAAATTCTAGTTTTAACAATAAGACAAGAAAAAGAAATAGAGACAAGAGAAGGAAAAACTCTCCATTTGCAGATAAAATACTAAAAGAATCCTACTTTCCCCACCAAGATTCAATAAAAAAATTCACTGCAACAATGATTTCCATAAAATAGGGCATAAAAGAAATTCCAGAAACAACCTATCTATATAAATGGGGAGGAAAAATATAAGGAAAAACAGAGAAATTCCACTAAAAATAATATGAAATAAATAATATATTGGGGGTGGAATAGCAAATTTAGATTGCTATAGAAAATTTGAGTGCAACCAATAGCTAAACTCTGGCTGTGGAATGATGGATTAGTGTGGAAAGATTACAAGTAGAGAGAGAAGACTACTGAATTAGTCCAAAGAACAGGTAATAAAATCTTATGGATTGAGGACAGAGGACAAACGTAAGAAAAGTGAAGTTTAATAAGATTTGGCAATATAATTTGGAGTATAAAGTGAGAAAAAAAGAAGGGTGAAGGATAATTCCTAGGTTTTAAACTCTAGGTACATTAATACACAGAGAATGGAATATGAATGATGATACTACAAAGGGGGGATCATTCTGATAGATAAGAACTACATACAAAAAAAGTTGTTATAAGAATTCAAGGAAAAGAAAATATTCAGAGAGGAGGAAATGGCCACCCATGTCTAATGCTCCAGAGAGGTAAAACAAAGATAAAACTTGAGATACAAGACATCGGATTTAATAAAGAGATCACTGGTGTTCTCCAAGGAAGATATTGGGGGCTATGGAAGCCAAAGTAAAAGGAATTGAGAACAAAGGGGAGATTAAAAAATACATAAACAATGAGTCAGACAGTTTCTTCTAAGAAACTCTGTCTGACAGCAAACAATATTTGTTCTTTTTCTTGGAGAAATTCAGAGAAAACATGGGACTATCAACAAAGCAAAAGAGAATGGAATAGGGTACTGAGTTAAGAAAACAGAAACAAGAACATGTACAATGACTTCAATTAAATAAATGGGAAAAAAGCACTAAAAGTCTTCTAAACTTCAATTAACTGTATTGAACAAACTTGGCTGCAGAGAACAGAGGATAAAACAGATATTCCTCTTCCCAGGAGAAAGCAGAGGATTATGGATGATGAATGTTACACATACAATCAGTAGTGGCTATGGAATGGTTTTAAGGATATTTTTTGCTTGTTTTATAAAGAATTCAATGGGGGGATGGCATATTAAATAATTATGATAGCAAATAATTTTTAAAAACTTAATATGATAAAGTCAATAAAACTGGGGGGGGGGGGAGGAATAAAACAATCAAGGTTCATCTCCATGACATGGTTAGGCACTAAATGAAGTGATCAAATGTCAGTTAAATTTCAATTAATTAATTAGTGTTAGTATTTTCTCTCCTCCCCCCCGGGCCAGGTAGGAATTTTATAATTTTCAATAATTACTTATTAATATATAATTATCCTATATCTTTTTCTAAACAATTTAGTCCATGGATGATAAAGAATACAACCCCTAGCCAATATGATTTATGGATTTATATAATATTGATGAAACATTTCCATTTTTTGCAAGGATATTTATTAAAAAGCTGAGTTTTTGTCCTAATTTTGATACTAATCAGTTGGAAGGGATAGGAAAAATTATGCAAACGCTTAAGGGTCTCAGATTCCTCAACTGCAAAATGAGAAGGCTGGACAAAATAATTCAGATCTGAAATTTTGTGATTTTCATAATGTCAGCCTCAACCAGTAATATTTCCCATATTTAACTATAGCCAAAAGGGAATGTAATAATAAACTATAATTTATATAAACAAAATCATTTTCTTAAACTGAGCAAAAGTTTATTTAAATACTATACACCTAAATCACTGAATCATCTTGCTTCTGTTTATAAATGCTGTTCATTTTTTTTAACAAATATCTTATTTGAAATATATTTCTCCAAAAAATAAAAACATCACAAAAACTTTCTCTACCTACTGGATTCAACAGGAACTGAAAACATTACAGAAGTTTTAAGTGCTCACTCAATTAGTTTTTGAAAAGCTTTTTAAAAGCATAATAAACTGATATATCAATCTTCTGTTAAGCCACTATCTTAATATAAAGTACTATATCTGACACATTCTTGCTTGAACTTGGTACTGGCTTGGCTTTACCTCCTGAACAACATCCTGGCTTAAACATTTAGAAGCATTATTTCTGTTACTCTTGTCTTATATGGATACAATTCATTTGTCTTAATATACATACTTGTTAATCTGTGCCAAAAACATTCCCTTTAAAGCATAAAATTCAGCCGTCATCTCCTTTGTGAAATACTTCAAGTTTGTGGATTCAATAACTTCAAGACCCTGTTAAGAGAAATTGTGTGTGTGCAAAAAATGCTGAAAATGAATTCCCAGATCAATAACATATTAGACAATAGAAGTGATCAATAGAAATAATTATCTCCTTGAGAGCCTTCTCCCAACCTGCCCTTTATCAGAAAACAATAATATACTCATACTTCACTAGCTATTATCTAATAGTAAGAGATTTTAATTGAATCACCAAAATTGACACACTTTAGTTTTAAAAATTTTAACTCCAACATTAACAAAAATTTTTTAGTCCAATTCATTTACTCATCTTTAATATTCCAATTCATTAAATAAATTCAAAATCCTATTTCTGAAGTTTTTGTAATATAGTAAAGAAAAACAGGCAAATAGTAGAACTTACATTGTAAAACATAATTAAATGAGTAGTTGCATTTTTTGCTTCTTTTCTTCTTCTTAGGAACTATCTCCCTGTACTATAATTGAACTATTCTTTTCAAAACTAATTCTCTCTCTGTTTCTCTCCCATTCCCACCTTGTAGATAATCATTTTAAAACCATAGTTCTCAAGTTTCTTACTCCCTCTTTAAATTAGTGGAGATTAAAGTTGAAAGGAAGACATTCCATTAGCACTCTACCTGCATACATTCATTTTTGCCCATGACTCCAGCCAACTGGAGGTAGCATTTTACTTGCTGTCGAATCTTCTGAAAACAATCCACTATAGGTACAGTAGGTATAGTATGAATACGGCTCAATATATCCAAAGCAACATTGACTAGTCCTTGTTTTCGAGCAATTTTTCCATATTGGATGATGGCTGAAGCTGATGCATGAACCCCAAGCATAGCATTATTGGAACTGGGATCATGCTGTGAACTATTTTCATAGGCAGTTACAATAGCTAGAAAGCAAAGAAATAAACTATTAATATACATTACAGCAGGAGAGAAAAAAGTGTCATAATAAGATTTGTTAAAAATACAAAATGAACATATGGCTTATGAAAATGGGAAATTTGTGATGAACCCAAGCTACTTTTGTTGCGTATCATACTTATATTTTTTTCATTAAAAATATACTTACACATTATACTCATCATCATCATCACCACCTTAACTAATTACATCCTGAAGATTGCCTTGTGAACCTTGACTACATGAGCCCAATGACAGGCTTTGGAATTCAAGAGTAAAGAAAAGAAAAGAGAATGGAGGCAAGGTGAGAGCACCATCACAGCTGTTCTAGTTTTTTCTCAGCTGACTCAAGAGTTCTGAGAAAAATGATCTGACTCTACCATGGTTTATATCATTTGGCAAGTTGGTGACCCCTATCTGACTCCATTCTATTAACAAAAAAGTAGAAAACACCAACCCCTCCCTCCACTTCCCCCCACATAACAACAACAACAACAAAAACAGTGGGTTGTCTGGAAAATTACATGATGAATGCATGCCGGACCAGGTAGGTTTACCCTGGTAATGATGTTGTCTCCACATGAAAATGCTGCTCCAGTGAGATAAATCATCTGATACAATAGGTAACCTATTCCTCCAGGTCTTTACTACAGTCTTCATATCATGGAGGCTGTTGTTCCTTCCCAAGTTAGTTGGCTGTAAACCAGCATTTATTTGTGCAGCTTCTTGAAGTTCAATGATTTGCTGAGCTGCCTAAATGAAAGAAATACTAATTACTAATAGGCAAGTTATTTCCCAAGAATAAAACCAGCAAAAGCAACTCCTGTGATTCTGATTAAATTATTTAACCAATTATATTTCCTTACACAACACATCTTCAACTCAATAACAAAGTAACATTTATATAAATATTTTAAGGTATACAGAGTATTTTCTTCACAACTATTCTATGAAGAAAGGAGTACCTTTATCACTTCCATTTTATAGAGAAGAACTTTGGTACAGAGAAATTAAATGACTTTTCCAGGCCCACAACAGAAAAGTACCATGAGAGATTTAAGCTCAAGAAAATCATGAGAAAAAGCATGTAAGTTCTGACTATGGACCCAAAAGAATATCCTGGACTGAGGCATAAAAATGTTATTTGATTTAAATGATTAATATATTTAATTTTCTTTTGCAGTCAAGTCAGCATGCTTATTTAATAGAAATACTTTCAGAATAGCAGATCTGTCAAAAATTTGCTATACTTAAAGGAGGAAGGTGTGGATGTATCTATAAAAATCCATCAATTCACACAATATTAAACATCTGTTCACCACATGCTGTCCTAAACGCTTGGGTTAATACGATTCCAATACAGTCTGTGTCCTAAAGGACATTAGCTTGAACTGGAGAGGTCAATGGCAATGGCAATGGCAAAATGGAGAGACATTTGATAAATATTCCACAGCGGGAAAATTTGGAGATTGATTAGACATGAAGACAAAGAGGTCAAGGAAGACAGAAAAGAGAACTGATATTTTACAAGCCTTTAGGATATGAATAGTGTCACGAATAGTAATTAATAAAGGACTTTTTAGAGAATGAGAAAACTTGTCTGTAGTTGGTTGGAAACATAAGTCTGTAGAACTTGAAATAAAAGGACTAGAGATTTAGTAGCTATTCACAGAGTAGATGGGCACAGGTAAGGTCAAGGGGAGAGCAAATTGTAAGGTGGGAGGGAAATAAGCTTTTATCAACCCCTACTACATATCATGGGCACTGTTCTAAGTATTTCACAAATATTACCTCTTTGGACCCCAAATGATCTTTAACGGGGGAAGGAAAGGTATTTTACCGCGAATCCAAGAGGCAACTTAAACAATGTGAGCTAAATTACCATGTCTGGCTCTGTTAGCATATATGAATATACATAATAAGTATTCAATGACTGTTAGTTCCCCAGCCTCTGACAGAGAGGACAAGGAAGTACTCAGAAAGGGAGAAAGAAGGAAAACAGGAGAATGGAATGACAGAGTGGAATGGAGACATGAGAAGGATCTTGGGGACAGAAGACTAAAGTCCCAGTCCTGGCACTGTCAGTTACATGACTGCAGGTGGACCATTTGCCTTTTTGATCTCATTTTCCTCACTGTCAGCCTTTCACGATTTGGGAGTTCTCACGACTTCCAGCTTTTGAGATCTTCAATTCAGGGTGCTAATTTTCAGAATAAAATTACAGCAACCCAAAGTTAATAGTTTTTGTGTAGGTACTAAAACATTAATTATATTTCTCCAAAGTCTCAATGCCCTTTTCTAAAACCCATATATCTGATTACAACATAAGCATTTCTATTTTATTGACAACAGAACTGATACCAAAAGGCTTTCAAATAAGGTTGTAGAATTGCTCCTCTAGAAATCTTTGTTTGCAATAAGACTTGCTTCTATTAACAGTCCCTAGAGTCAGATCTTTATTTACTACTAAAATACACACACACACTTAATCTGACTATTATTAAAGTGATAGACTTGACTGGCAATACAAAGAAGCATAAAAGCATAAAGGTCATCATCCCCTCATTCTCAAGGAACAGGCTATAGTTTTCCTACAAAAATTATTAGATTGTGACGCAATTTGAGAAACTAAAGAGACAGAAACACACCTTCAGCATAAAGAAGGTCCGGGTGCAAGACCTCTAAGTTTTCCTAAACTCTCAGGATCCAAGGCAACTCTCTAAAATACTGATACAGTCACCTCCACAAATTTATGTGAAAGCTTCAGAAATAATCATTTTTAAATACGCATTTTATTTTTCTCAAATTATATATTAAAACAATTTTTTAACATTTTTTTTTAGATTTTGCATTTCAAATGATCTCTATGCCCTCCTCTCCCTGAGATAGGAAGCAATCAGATAAAGGATATACATTGCACAAACATGAAAACATTTCCATATTAGCTATTTTATACAAGAAGACTAAACAGAAAAAGAATGAAACAGAAAGTTACTATAGTGACAAGAAAGATCAAGGAAAAACCGATTAGGACAACAGTGTCAAAATGGCTACAAAGTGAGGCCTTAAAGAAAAATGTAATTTGATCTCAGGCTGAAAAAGAATTCCTAAAGGAGTTTAAAAAGGATTTTAAAAGTCAAATTAGAGAAGTAGAAAAAAATGGAAAAAGAAATGGGAGTAATTAGTAAGAGAATTAAGAAAAAAGAATCAATAACACAGAAAAAGATATACAAAAATTTACTGAAGAAAATAACTCCCTTTTAAAAAATAGAATTGGCCAAAATGGAAAAGGAGGTAAAAATGTTCACTAAAGAAAATAATTTCTTAAAAATTAGAATTGAGTAAGTGGAAGCTAACAACACCAACGTATGATAAAACAAAATCAGAGTAAAAAAATGGAAAATATAAATTCTTCATTGGAAAAACAACTGATGTAGAAAAATAGATTCAGGAGATATAAGAACTATTGGACTACCTGAAAGTCATGATAAAAAAGAAAAAAGCTTGAACATCTTTTAAGAAATTATCAAGGAAATTTATCTTGATAATTTAGTAGAATCAGAGGGCAAAAAAGAAATTGAAAAATTCACCAATCACCATCTGAAAGAGATCCCAAAAATCTGGGACACTTACAATGTTGGTGGAGCTGTGAACTCATCTAACCTTTCTGGAGAGAAATTTGGAACTATGCCCAAAGGGCAACAAAAATGAGCATACCCTTTGACCCAGCAATACCACTACTGGGTCTATATCCTGAAGAGATGATGAAAAAGGGTAAAAACATCACTTCTACAACAATATTCATAGCAATTCTGTTTGTGGTGGAAAAGAATTGGAAATCAAGTAAATGCTCTTCAATTGGGTAATGGCTTAGCAAACTGTGGTATATGTATGTCATGGAACACTACTATTCTATTAGAAACCAGGAGGGATGGGATTTCAGGGAAGCCTGGAGGGATTGGCATGAACAGATGCTGAGTGAGATGAGCAGAACCAGAAAGACACTGTATACCCTAACAGCAGATGGGGGTGATGTTCAACCTTGATGGACTCGCTCGTTCCATCAGTGTAACAACCAGAGACAATTTCGGGCTGTCTACAATGGAGAATATCATCTGTATCCAGATAAAGAGCTGTGGAGTTTTAACCAAGTTCAAGGACTATTCCCTTTAATTTAGAAAAAAAAAACAGATATCTTATTGTCTGATCTTGTTCTCTCTTATAATTTTTGATTCTTCCTTAAGGATGTGATTTTTCTCTCATTACACTCAATTTGGATCAATGTACAACATGGAAACAAAATAAAGACTGACTGCTTTCTGTGGGGGAGGGGGGGTAAAATTGGGAGAAAAACTGTAAAACTCAAATAAAATCTTTAATAAAAAAAAGAGATCCCAAAATGAAAACTTCCAGGAACATGACAATTAAATTCTAGAGATCATAGATCAAGGAAAAAGTACTATAAGCTACCAAAAAAACTCAATTCAAATATTGAGGAGTTAAGAGTCAGGATTACTTATGATCTGCCAGAAAGCAAAGGAATAGGATTATAATCAAGAATCTCCTACTCAGCAAAACTGAATATAATTTTTCAGGGGAAAATTGAGTATTTATAACAAGATTTTTCAAGCATTTCAAATTAAAAGAATAAAGCTGAATAAAAAAATCTGACCTTCAAATACAAAATTCAGGAGAAATATCATGTTATTTTTACTGTGCTATAACTTGGCAGATGTAGAGGGAGTTTCCATGCAAGAAAGCAAAAAACTTAAGGAAATTTCTTCATTAGGGAGTTCCATAAGCCAATGAAATTATAGGCACAATCCCTATACCTTTAATGTAACATATATTTAGACATTAAGGTGACTAATCACTAGCATTGTTACAACACCCTCAATGAGAAGTTTATCAGCTGATTCTGTAGGGAAATAAAATTCACTTTAATAAATTATGTCTTTATACACAGATGAATGTAAATATGTATATGATTATCTATTTATTTATATATTTTGGGGAAGGGAGGAATTGATTTTGAATGAACAATTTGAGATTTTTGGTAATCTACAAAGTTATTTGTTGTCATAGAACAATTCTGAAATCCACAAATATTAAAGGTAAGAGACCCTAAATTATGAAAGGAAAAACAGGAGAAAAAATTATTTTTGTTGAACTTCTAACTCCCTGTGGGGAGGGTTAACAAAATTAACTACATCGATGACTTCATTTAAAATTGAAATAGCATACTTATTATAGCTACTTTCAGAGAAAAAAAGGTAAATATTAACTATACAAAAAAGTCCACATTCTCATAATTATCTATTTTCTTTTTAATTTTTTTTAAGAAAAATAGCAAAACCTAATGTGAGTCATCAGACAAATTAGGATTCATTCAACAGTATTACTTTTATCATTTCCTATCATTTATATTCAATGTATACACATGGCATTAGATGGAATTAATGAAATACAAATTTCTTCCTCAGTTCTCATTTTTATCACTCAGGACCTTCTGTCATTTTTATATGGGGATGGATAGATAAATTGATAGATAATAGGTATAAAGAGTTTTATCCATATCTTGGGAAATGTGCATAGTCATATGCTCACACAGTAAATTAAGTGTAACTAGATGATGTGGGGGGTATTATCAGTATAACACTTTAAAGGCAAAATTGCTATCCTTGCAATACTTTTCAACAGGTGGGTTAGAAATGACTTTAGTCACTTACGCCTTCTTTCTTATTTGACTGTCAAAGAAATGAAAACAATTGATGGTTGTATGCAAGGATTTCAAGACTAAAAAATAAGCCTTTATTTTAATTTAAATTCTTCTTCTGCATTACATTCCAATAAAAATGTTAGATGAGCCTTACACCTTTTAACTTGGTTTTCTTTATTAAAGATCTAAGTTCTAGAAATGTTTTTATCTGTTTTAAGTCAACCTATTTTATGTTTTCAAAATTTGTTGAGCAGTATATCCACCTTTTTAAAATTACTTTCATCAAAATCTTAGGGTATTTTAGCTACTATATCCATATTTCATTGGCCCCTTCTTCAGTCATCTTAACGTATAAGTGAATTTGATTTTTTGAAGTGAACCAATCAATTCAATTAATAGAAGTTTCTCACTAACTACTTCGTTTACATTTTTACTTTACTGTCTTAAACTTGATGTTTCTACCTGAATGGCTATTTTACCAAGGAGTTTTTTTAGTGCAAGCTTCAATCCCCATGATTAAGAACCCTCATTCCTATCACTATTGCTGTGTGTACATTACAAAAAGGATTCAAATTATTTTGTTGGGGTTTTTGGCTTGTGGGTTTTATAATATTCTGTACCTGTTTTTTTGAAATTTTATTTATTTTCATCCATATGCACAAGTATATTTTTAAGTAACAAAATTTCCTTCCACCCTCCCTTCCCACCCCCCTCCCTTCAGCAGTGAATAGTCAGGTTAGCATTGTATATACATACAAGTTTTGATAAACATGTTTACAGATTATTAATTTTTATTAATTTTTGGTATGAGGAATTAGGATTAAGGGAAAGAAATATATAAGAGATATTTTTATAAAGTGTTCATCAGATTCTGATGGGGTGTGCGCGCGCGCACGTGTGTGTGTGTGTGTTTTATTTTGTTTTTCTTCCTCTGGAGGGGATAATATAGTCCATAGCCAATCTAATACAGTTCTCCTGGTTCTCTGGACTATTAAGAAGAGCTCCTTCCATCAAGGTTATTCATCTCATAATGTTGTTTATGTGTGCATTGTTCTCTTCTTCTACTCCCTTCACTCAGCATCAGATGCCATAAGTCATTCCATGCTTCTCTAGAGTCCAAACATTTATGGTTTTTTAATAGAACAATAATATTCCATGGTATTCATTAACCATACCTTATTTAGTCATTCCCCAATTGATGGGCATCCCCTCAATTTCCAATTATTTTCCACTACAAAAAGACAACGTTGCTATGAATATTCTGGAACATGTAAGGCTTTCCCCTTTTTTTTTTTTGCATTTTCTTCTGGATATAGGCCTAGAATTAGAATTACTAGGTCAAAGAGTATGAACAGTTTTATTGCTCTTTGGGCACAGGATGCATTCACAACTCCACCAGCAATGCACCAATGTCCCAATCTTCACACAACCTCTCCAACACTGATCAGCTTCCCTTTTTCTCATCTTGGCCAATCTGATAGTTGTGATGTAATTGTTGTAATCTGCATTTCTCTGATCAATATCAATTTGGAGCATTTTTTCATATGATTATCTATCACTTTAATTTCTTCATCTGAAAACTGTCTATTCATATCCCTTGACCATTTATCAACTGGGAATGACTTGTGACCTTATAAATTTGATGCAATTCTCTACATATTTTAGACCTTATAAATTTGATGTAATTCTCTATATCTTTATCAGAATGCCTAGTTGTGAAGATTGTTTTCCAGCTTTTTCCCTTTCCTTCTAATTTTGTCAGCATTGATTTTATTAGTATAAAACCTTTTTAATTTAACATAGTCAAAATCATTCATTTTATAGTTTATAAGGTGCTCTAATTCTTATTTGGTCATAAATTTATCTACTTTCTATAGATCTGATAAATAGAATATTTCTTGGTCTATTAATTTATCTATGACATCATTCTTTATTTCTAAATCCTGTACCCATTTTGACCTTATTTTTGTATAGGGTGTGAGATGTGGATTTATGCCTAGTTTTTAACATATTGTTTTCCAGTTTTCCCAACAATTTTTGTCAAATAGTGAGTTCTTATCCTAGAAGCTGATGTCTTTGGGTTTTGTCAAACAATAGACTGCTGTAGCCATTTACTTCAACTTCTTATAAACCTATCTTAATCCAATGATCTATTACTCTATTTCTTAACCAGTACCAGGCAGTTTTGATGACAGCCACTTTATAATTTTAGATTTGGTAGATGACCTAGGCCACCTTCCTTTACATTTTTTCTGTCAGTTCCCTTGATTTTCTAGCCCTATTGTTGCTTCAGATTAATTTTGTTACTATTTTTTCTAGCTCAGTAAAGTAGCTATTTGGTAGCTTGATTGGTATATGGCACTGAACAAGTTATTTAATTTGGGTGGAATTGTCATTTTTATTAATTAGCTCAACCTAACCATGAGCATTTGACATTTTCACAATTATTTAGATCTGACTTCATTTGGGTGAGAAGTGCTTTATAACTGCACTCATACAGTTTCTAGAATTGTCTTGGGAAGTAGATTTCCAAGTATTTAATGTTTTCTATAGTTATTTAAAATGGAATTTCTCTTGCTATCTCTTGCTTTTGGGCTTTATGGTTCATTTTATATCCTGATACTTTGCTTAATTTGTTAATTGATTCAAGGAGCTTTTTTAGTTTATTTTCTCAGGTTCTCGAAGTATACCATCATATCATCTGCAAAGAGTTTAAGTTTTACTTCCTCATTGGCAACTCTGATTCCTTCAATTTCTTTTTCTTCTCTTATTGCTACTGCTAGCATTTCTAATACCTATTGAATAGTAACAGTGCTAATGAGCACCCTTGTTTCACCCTTGATTTTATTGGAAATGCTCTGAGTTTATTCTCTTTACATATAACATTTGTTAAAGGTTTTAGATAGATATGATTTGTAATTTTAAGGAAAAATCCATTTATTCTCAAACTTTCTAGAGTTTGCAATAAGAATGGATGCTGTATTTTATCAAAGGCTTTTTTTAGCATCGTATTGAGATAATCATATGATTTCTGCTGCTTTTGCTGTTGATATGTTTAATTATGTTGAGTGTTTTTCTAATGTTGAACCTTCCCTGTCTACCTGATAATGGTATATCCTAGTAATAATTTGCTGTAGTCTCACTGCTGAAATTTTATTTAAGATTTTTCATCAATATTCATTAAAGAGATTGGTCTATAATTCTCTGTTTTGGTTCTTCCTGGTTTAGGTATTAGCACCATGTTGGTATCATAAAAGGAGTTTGGTAGAACTCCTTCTTCTCTTATTTTTTAAAATAGTTTATGTAAAATAGGAATTAATTGTTCCTTAAATGTTTGGTAGAATTCACTTGTCAATCCATCTAGACCTGGAGACTTTTTCTTAGCAAGTTTATTGATGGCTTCTTTGATTTCTTTCTTTTTGTTTTTTAGGTTTTTGCAAGGCAAATGGGGTTAAGTGGCTTGCCCAAGGCCACACAGCTAGGTAATTATTAAGTGTCTGAGGCTGGATTTGAACCCAGGTACTCCTGACTCCAAGGCTGGTGCTTTATCCACTATACCACCTAGCCGCCCCTTCTTTGATTTCTTTTTCTGAAATGGGGTTAAGTAATTTAGTTCTTCTGTTAATCTGGGTAGTTTGCATTTTTGTAAATATTCATCCATTTCACTCAAGTTATCCAATTTATTGGTATTCAGTTCAGCAAAGTAGCTCCAAATTATCTCTTTAATTTCCTCCTCATTGGTGGTTAGTTCATCCTCTTCAAGTATGATACTGGTAATCTGGTTATCTTTCATTTTTTAAATCAGTTTAGCCAAAAGTTTGTCTATTTTATTGGCTTTTTCCATAAAACCAACTCTTAGTTTTATTTATGAGATTAATGGTTTTCTTACTTTCAATTTTATTAATCTCTCCCTTGATTTTCAGAATTTCTAACTTAATTGGGGATCTTTGTTCTTTTTCTAGGTTTTTTTAGCTGCATACCCAATTCATTGATCTTCATTTTCTCTATTTTATTCATATAGGGATTTAGAGATAGAGTTTCCCAACAAAACTGCCTTGGGTGTATTCCATAAACTTTGTATGATATCTCATTAGTATCAATTTCTTGGATATAATTATTGACCATTTCTATTATTTGATGTTTGATCCACCCATTATTTAAGATAAAATTATTTAATTTCCAATTAGTTCTTGGTTTATCTTTCCCTGACCCTCTATTACATATAATTTTCATTGCATCATGGTCTGAAAAGTGTATATTTATTATTTCTGCCTTTGTGCATTTGATTATAAAGTTCTTGTGCCCTAGTACATGGTCAGTTTTGGTATAGGTTTCACATACTGCTGAGAAAAAGGTATATTCTTTTCTATTCCCATTAAGTTTTCTCCAGAGGTTGACAATATCTAAATTTTCATTCACCTTCTTACTTCCTTCTTGTTTATTTTGTTGTTAGATTTATCTAGTTCTGAGAGTTTTTCCCATTATTAAAGTTTTGCTATCTATTTCTCCTTGTAATTCACTTAGTTTTTCCCCCTCAATGGTGCCTTTTAAGAAGCTGTAGTTTCCCTCCTTATCCCTTCTAATGAAAATTGATTTTTGCTTTTACTTTATCTGAAATTAGGATTACTACCCCAGATTTTTTTACTTCAGTTGAGTCAAAGCAAGGCCTATTTTCTTTCACACTTTACCTCCCCCCCTTTCCCACCCAGAGTACTTAACACCTTGTTAAGTGAAGCAAGACCTATTCTCTCTCCCACTTTACTACTCCCCTCCACCCACCCAGGGTACTTGACCCCTTGTTAAGTGAAGCACCAGTTAAGTCAAAAAGTGATGTAATTAAACAAGAATCTTAAAGATCTCTAAGTACTTGGAGGCTCTGAGAACTTTACAAATGACTGTTAAGTTACAGAGACACTGCCTCAGGACCTCTCAGTTTTCCATGCTTAAAGGGCCTTAAGTACTAGAAGGCTCTGGAGGTTTCACTAAGAACTTTACAAATGATTGTAAGTTAAGGCAGGCCCAGACTAAGGACCACCCAGGTTATGATGCCCTTATTAGACAAGGTGCTAAGCACAGCAGAATTAAAGTAAGTCAGAGGTTAATGAGACACTTAAATTTAAAGTTAACACCCTTGCTTTTCTTCAGGGTTTTTTGTCTCAAATATAGTGATGTCATATTGGACCTCTTCAATGGATAAGACCCAATTATACCCATATCCTTTAGGTTCATTCTCTTCAATTATATTCTACCTTTTAATCATCCTAAGAGAAGTAAAGTTCTAAAGAATTAGAAGTGTTTTGTCTTCCCTTTTAGGGTTGTATAAAATTTGATGGTCTTGACCAACATTTGTTTTTTTTTATTTCCCCTTTTCATTTACCTTTCTTAATGCAACTCTTGAGTTGTGCATCTGACGACTGAATTCTCTGTTCAGTTCTGATCTTTGCGTCAGGAAAACTCTGCAAGTCCTCTATTCATTGAACATTCATTTTTTTCCCTGACTGTATTTTGCAGGGTAATCTCTGAAACATGCTATTCCAGTTCTTCCTATCCTTCAGTATTGAGGCTGATAGGGCCTGTGTGAGTCTGATTGTGTTTCCTTTGGATTTGAATTGTTTACTTTTTTGCTGCTTGCAATGTTCTCTCCTTTATTTGAGTTTTAGAATTTGGCTATAACAGTCCTTTGAGTTTTTATCCTGGGGTCTCTTTCTGGAGGGGTTCTGTGGATTCTTTCAATGATTATATTGCTATCTTGTTCTAGTAGATTTGGAAGTTTTCCTTTTTAATTTCTTGCATTATGTTTTCCAAGTTCTTTTGATCCAGGCTTTCTGGTAGTCTGATGATTCATAGATTTTCTCTCCTGGACCTACTTTCTAAGTAATTCATTTTCCCTGAAAGGTACTTTACATTTTCTTCACTTTTTTCAATCTTTTAATTTTGTTTGATGGAATCTTGTAGTCTTGTAGATTCAATGTTTTCTATTTATCCAATTCTGATTTTTAGGTTTTTATTTTCTTCAATTAGCTTTTCCAGTTGATTATTTTTACTTTTAACAGAGTTGATTTCTCTGATCAATTTTTCATAATTTCCTCTATGACTTTCTTATCTTTTTTCTATTTTTCTTCTTTTTCTCTTCTTTGGTTTTTTAAGCTCTTCTTTGACATTTTGTATTTGAGTCCAAATTTATAGACTGTTTTGATACTACCCCTGTGATTTTTCACTGCTTTCTTCTTCAGACATGACATTGTTATCATCTTTATAAAGTAGTTTTCTATAGAAAGTAATCTTTTAGCTTTTTTGCTTATCTTTGGTGTTTTAGTTCTGCTCCTGGGCTGGGATATAGGGAGTACAGATCCAAGCCTGTTTTTTTGCTGGGGCTGGGTCTGAACCCTGGCAGAGTTGATGGCCAAGATGTTACCTATACAATTCAACCTTACCTTTGGAGAAGTTTTATTCCTTCTTTACGTCCAAGTTCTGACTTAACAGTGATTTGTTCCTGACCCAGTCCTGTCTTTTACCCTGGTATTCTCAGGGTTCAGACTTTGTTTGGGGGTCAGGATCTGTATTGCATGGCTGCTAAAAGCCTTCTGCTGGCTTTCCTATTCTCCTGCCTCCTGGACTTTACTTCCCCTTTTCCCCCAAAGAGAAAGACCTTCACTGAAGATCTTCCATGATGTCTATAGTAAAAATTTTTTGAATTTTCTCTTTTTCTTGGTGGGATCTGCAATGTGAATATCAGAGCAGAGGTTTCATTTATCTTTGGTAGGGAAAAGCTCTGGGAGCATGTTAGCTTCATGCCACCATCTTGGCACCACCCCAGAAGTCCCTATCCCTTACATTTCAAAATTCTAACATCTCATTTTGTTTTAGGGTTACTAAGACCTCAGTCATGCTGTTCATTTATATCAAATTTCTATCCTAATAGAATTAGGACAAAAGCCTCTTCTTATTTTACATTGGCAGTGTTCCATTTGAAGTGTTTTTCCTTTTGTCCATTATGAACTTGCTTTTAAAATGTTAACACAATTTTAAAAGTAATTTTTATTTAATATTTCTGTATAACATAATGTGAATTTTCCAAGCAATTTATTTTATTGTACTATCTATCCATAGTTAGAGCTAAAAGCTCTGTCTTGAATTCTTAAGACCATTCACTATGCATAAAAATCCCTACACTCCTTTGGGAGTTCATCAAGTGTTTTTAAGGCTCTGTCCAAAATCTCTATAGATCTTAAAGCTGCAATAGGATTTTTGTTTCCACAGGTGTGTGCCTGATCGTTGTAGCACTCAGAAGAAAGGTGCTTCCAAAAAAACATTCACTCTTACTCCAAAATACATCAAACTACTACAGTGATGTAAAAACTCAAAAAACAAATCTATCCTTGAACATCACATTATTGACTTATAAAACCACAAATTAAAAATGATCAATACTGCACTATATACATTTTATTTAGTTAAATGCTTCCCAATTACATTTTTTTAAGGTTTTTGCAAGGCAAATGGGGTTAAGTGGTTTGCCCAAGGCCACACAGCTAGGTAATTATTAAGTGTCTGAGACTGGATTTGAACCCAGGTACTCTTGACTCCAGGACCGGTGCTTTATCCACTGCACCACCTAGCCACCCCCAATTACATTTTAATCTGGTTCTGCCAGGAGTTTTACTCAACCTCTGAGGGAGGCCTGGTGACAGGCAGTAGGGAGAAGCATATTACTCTACACAAAGATTAGCAATATGTTAAAAACCCTCAACTAGCTCATGTGTGTTTCATTAATTTAATAACTGATTAGACTAAATGTATCTACTATTTATTATTTTATAATTCATAATAAAATGAATTTTTTCATTTGAACTCTCATCAAATCATAACCTAGCTGCCTAATTACAGTTTCAAAAAAGGAAAATAATGCTAAGAATAGCTGGGATTAGGAAAGGTCTCATAAAGGAGCTGGCATTACAGCTGTATTTAGAAGGAAGTTGGGGATTGGAGATGTAATAACATATATGGGAAACTGCTAAGATATCAGTCTGATGGGAACAAAGAACATGTAAAGGGATGAGAGTGAAGACATAAGACTGGAAAGATAGATGAGGACCAGATTAAGAAGATCTTTAAATACCAAGATGAGGAGTTTATGTTTTATCCTAAAAACAATAGCAACTGTCAACAATTTGTGGGTAGGAGTGACATGATCAGATCTGTGTTGGAGGGAAATCAATTTGGTAATACGGTGGAAAATGGATTAGATAGAACCAAGACCAGGGATACTTCAGTGAGAAATTAATTAAAATTAGTTCAGGTGAGAGGTGGTAAGGACTCAACTGGGATAGAGGCTAATATTTGACATTTATTATTTGGATAACAACTTGTTACTGTGATATTCATAAAATAATGGATAACAAACATTTCAACAAGCTACTAAAAACTAAACGTTCTTGGAGGAATGGAGAAATTATTATTATTCTATTTTTAAAACTCAAATGAATAAGGCATCTCTTTTGTTTAGAAGTTCTCTCCAACCATACCAATTATACTTCATATATACTGGTCATCATGTGTACTTCCCATCCAAAGCAAGCTCTTTAAGATGACCACCCAAATGCAGGTTGTAATCTAGGCAATCAACATTCATCATCTCCATGAAGTTCTAGTCTAGTACCTTAGTAATGCATAAATCTGACCCTGGGTTCTTGAAGGCAGTGCCAATGGAACATAAGTTCTGGCAGTTCTGCCCTGATTGAAAGGCTTTGAACATGGTCTAAGTAAAAGACAAGACTGTTTTTTGATGACCAACCTAGCTATTAGGGGAGAGGTTCATCACCAGGCTACTGGCCACTTGAGAATAAATATTTTGACCATGGCAACTCATGAAACAATGAAAATGCCTCCCAGTTTTAGGCAGCTCCTTGCTGTTTTTCAAGCAACAGTGTCAAAATGATTGGACATGGGGAACAAGGTTCTTCAGAACATCTAAAACTTTATTTTGGTTCTAAGTTCTAAATATTATATATTTGTCCAATAATCAATGAGTGGATATGTTGAGGACATAAATCAAATCAAATTGGCATTCCCATTGTGAATAAAAGAACTATGTGGTAACTAAATGGGAACATGATTCAAAAGTACTTTGTGGTGAGCCAAAGAAAGAAGTTGACCGAGTATTTGATCATATATACAAAAGCATCATTTCATGGAACATTTGGTCATTGTTTAATATAGTTTCAGTAATAATCATTTTCAAATCTTCAACATAAAAGTAATTGCTGCTCATGTACCAACATCTGTTTCTGAGAAAGAAAAGGTAGAAAAATTCTACAAAATTTGTTAAAATCCTTCAATTATTTTAACATGCACTCTGATATTTGGTGGTTTAAATGAAAAGGTATAAAAAGGAAAGAATAAGGAAAAATATATCAGAAAACATGACACAAGGAGAGGGTCAAAGTCTTTTGGCTACATAGAAGCTTTATGTTAAGGAATTGATATGTGCATGACAGTATGAACATCATATAACTGTAAAAACCAAAATAGATTATATTTGAACAGACACAACAAGAATTCTTATTGATGGAAAAATTAGTTCTGAATCAATTATCTCTGTACAGCTAGACTATTAACTTCTCAGAGACAAGATCAGAATCAATAAAAAAGCAAGAATAATAGGGAAAAAAAGAAATGGTATACCTTAATCATAACCTATTTAACAATTGGTTAACAAAATGGGAAATGGACAACAGAAATGACAATGAAACCAATTTTAATTTTATACAGAAATTTAGTTAATATAAAATAATTGGTACATTAAAGATCCCAAGAGTCCAGAAAAGGGCACTCTTCAGCAAACATTAGACAAAGGTACCAAGGGGAGAGAAAGAATTTCCAAAAGCAAATAAGTTTATAACATTTTACTGAGGAGAACAATGGATAATAAAAATAACAATAATAAGCAGAATCAATTTATAAGCATAAATAAAGCAATGGAAGGGAAAACCAGTTTTAGGAAAGAGTGGCAAGACAGCTAATCAAAGTCATTCCTAAGACAGTTAAAGTCTAACAAATGGACGAAAAATGGACAGGATTTGCAAAATTAATTATAATAAACCTTTTATTCCCATCAAGGATGAACTAGAACTACCACACTAGGGACAATAACAACACAATTCCTGATGTGATCATAGGGAAGGTAAAATGTCACTAAAGGGAAGATGAAGAAAGCAACTGGATTAGACCAAGGATTATAATACACAGCAATGCTCTCTGCTAGAGGCAATATAATTTTAAGGACATTGAGGGATCAATATATAAAGATAGCTAAAGAAAGGGGAAAATACTATAGGATGGAGAAAATATTGACGCTGGAAAAAGATAACTACGAGAACATCAGTAACCACCAAAATAGATGTCTCTACTGTCCATTCACACAAAAAAGATAAGAATCTAAACATGAATGAAAGAATCTTCAATGAAAATATTAATAAGGAAGAAGCATGCCTTCCCAAGAGATATTTACTAAGAGTCCACAGCTTTAATATCTCACAATTAAATGAAAAGATATGAAGAATATAAGATTGCACTGTGCTTACAGTTTGATTAGGGGGAAAAAGGATTTGATCTGTTAGTAGAAAGGATATCTCTCAATCATATTTCAAAATCATTCAAAATTCTCTAAAGGATACATTAATAGAATTAACTCTGTTCAACAGTCTTTTGATAGTATACATTAGGAAAAGCATGAAAGAGGGAGGTGCACTCTTGTCAAAGATGTTCACCACTGTGATAGGGAAGAGACATCAAAGAATTCAATTTTCCAATGGATTTCCTGTGCATTGTAAGATTCTCCAGAGGCTCCTCTTAGTGGAGGACACTATACTGACTACATCAAGCAAAGTCTCCTCAAAGTGATTTATAATCCACAGAGGAAAGATCATGTAGAAGAACTGTCTATTTCCAAATCCTAGAAGTCCAAAAATTCAAGTTTTAATGCTTTAAGCCTGGGAGATAATTCTCTAATGATTATGAAAGGGCCTTGAAATAAAAGGGCTGTAGCAGCACAAACCAGGATCTATTTAATCTGAAGAGAGTTTCCTACCAGGTTCCCTGTGTCATACAAAGTAAGAGAAAAAGTACTAGTAGGTAGGGTCCATAACCAGGTAGCAGAATTCCCTTGTCCTAAATTTATAAAAGTGAGCAAAGTTTCAATTAATAATCTTATATATGAAGCACTGAGAGCAATCAGTGGTAAATTGTGTGCAACTAGAGATGTTCCAGGCACTATGCTTTAGATTAAACATTAATTCATTTAATCCTCACAACTATCCTGGGAAATAGGTCTCCATTTTATAGTTACAAAGAGGTAAAGTTACTTGCCCTTGGTCACATAGTTAGGAACCTTCCAAGGCTTCAGATCTGAATTAAGTCTTCCTGGCTCCAGATCTAGCGCTCTCTCCATTGGACCACCTAATTGCAAAAACTTGCCTAGGTTTTTTTTTTTTTACTTAAAGTATGTTTCAGATTTTATTGGCAAACTAGAATGCACTAATCTTTTGTCTAGACAATAGAAAAAAAGCAGTTTCCACCCCACCTTATTTACCAAAGTATCTTCCATATCTAAGAACCACAAGTTCACAGGTCTCACAAAGATGCTAATGGAGAAATTCAATTTGATCTAATGTCATGGGCTTTTTTTTTGAATTTTTGCAAGGCAATGGGGTTAAGTGACTAGCCCAAGGACACACAGTTAAGTAAGTATTAAGTGTCTGAGGGCTAATTTGAATTCAGGTCCTACTGACTCTGGGGTTATTGCTCTAGCCACTGTACCACCTAGCTGCCCCATTTTATGAAAATTTAAAATTATAAAATATATTACAGAAAATAAATTGTCATCAAGGAAAACACTCATCTGATCAAAGCACTGTTCAAAGTTGTGTCATAAAAGTATAAAAATAAGACTATGTAGTAGTAAATAAATGATGATGCTTACCACCTTTCTTTAAATAATAAAAAAGACATCTCTTCAAAACTCTGGGTGTTCAAGTGTTAAAAAGTTTTTTCTTTTATCTTACCTGAAGAAGAGGAGTGTGAACATGGGAAACCACATGGGGAAGTCTTCGCCATTCTCGAATGGCCAGACTGCTAGCCATCTCCACGAGACGCTCAATGAAATTAAGCTGCTGTTCTTCAGGGTGGCAAATAGCTAAGTATCCTCGATACATATTGACTTTCCATGCCATCTCTTTTGGGCAACTAAGTTCCACCTAATGGGAAAAAAAAAATTAAGACTATCTTTCTTCAAATTACCATTGAGAAAACTGGAAATTACCTTAGTGCACTTAGTAAAAAAGCCACAAGTGGAATAAATATGAAGGAAAACAAAGAAAGAATTCCATTTCTCAGGAATAGTAGTGACAGTAGGATGTGCATTTCTCATTGTAAAAGGGTAATTTTTTAAAAATAACTAACTGTTGTATTAACTAGGGCAACTAATAAAAATCATTTTGCTTTGATATCCAAAAAATATATTAAAAATCAGTTACCTGGGAAACATATGCTCCCATTTTAGCTTTTCTCTCCTTGTTCTTTTATAATCCTATTGAAAAGGGTCAAATAACTCTAATCAGGAAGTCATGTCAATAGTTCCTTTCTGCAAAGCCACTTTGTACTTTAGGAAATTAAAAGGTTAGTAGTTCAATCATGACAGCATAAATACCAACCAGCATGTGGACTGAAAGAGCAATTTCTTAGGTAACAAATTCCAATGGTCAAAAGTTGGTTCTTCTACTGTTACAGTAACTTAATGTGACTGATATAATTTAAAAAATATAACTACTAACTATAATAAGGATATTTAACATCAGGTTTTGCTTTTTATTTACTTCACTGTCTATAAATTATGTTTTCTGGTCTCAAGACAGAAAAAGAATTAATAGAAAAATTATAAAGTACCTTTTTGGATTTATAATAAAAATTATTGTAACTATAATAATTTATATAAATTTTATTCATCAATAGTTGTTAAACATACCAAACTCTAATGAAATCTTTGCTTTACATATATATATAGAAAAATGCAAATAGATATGTACAGTAATTGAATATAATATTTAAAAAATGAAAATCACTTCATTTTAAAGGACATGGTGTTTTTTGTGCTTAATTTTAAGTGGATGATGAAAACATACCTTAGACATGTTTAAAGAACATGTTCTATTCATAAAGAATATGTCTAGAATTATCAAAATAAAAAGCATGATATCTGATTTTAAAAACAGGAAGAGGAAAATATAAACTAAAACCAGCATATACTAACAGTACTCTAACAAATAGTTTTTCTCGAAATCTGCAACTAAAATTAAAATTTTTAGTCTTATCTTTATAATCCAATATAAATGTTACTTTTTTTTAAAGTGTTTGCAAGGCAAATGGGGTTAAGTGGCTTGCCCAAGGTCACACAGCTAGGTAATTATTAAGTGTCTGAGACGGGATTTAAACCCAGGTACTCCTGACTCCAGGGCCAATGCTTTATCCACTGCACCACCTAGCTGCCCCAATAAATGTTTCTTTATTAAAAAACTTCTCACAGTACAACTGAAACTAAAGTAAACATGCAATTACTCATAGCTGACAATTCTCAGATTATAAACAATTACAATTACTGTCAGTCCGAAATAACAAATTCACTCATTTTCTTTTTTTTTTAAATAAGTTGTTTTACTCTTTTTTTTCTTTTAAAAAAAAAGATTTCATTTATTTAGGACAATGGGATGAAGAGTGACTTGCCCACACAGCTAAGCAATTAATTAAGTGTCTGAGACTGCATTTGAACTTAGGCCCGCCTGACTCCAGGGCCAGTGCTCTATCCACGGCACTACCTAGCTGCCCCAAATTCATTCATTTTCAACATATAGACAGGAAAAACAAACCAAAAAAAACCCCCTCATATTCCAGTCTCTACCTAGTCATTTAACTACATGCTGTAAATACTTATACAGCACATACTTATAAGAAAAAGATTCTTAACTTAAGAGTCTAGAAATTTTAAAAACTTTCTTGATAATTATGTTTAAATATAATTGGTTTCCTGTATGCATTTTACTTTTATGTATTCAGAAATACTCCAGACTGTCATACCTGACATAGAAACAATATAGAACCTCCTGCATTAGAATGTGAGCTCCTTGAGAACAGGGATTTGTTCTGGCCTTTTTTTTTTGGAGAGGAACATTCAGCACAGTCTTAGGTCAACAGTAAACTATTAAATAAAATACCTGTTGATTGACTTGTTGACTAGATTAACATGCTCCATGAACATACAAATAAGTTTATCAATTCAAGTAATTTCTTCATTTTTTGAGGTCAAAGTTTCCTTCCTTAGTCCCTATGCACTTTAATTGTATAATTAAACTATGATTCAAGAGGAAGAAGTCATCATTGAGAACTGTCTTAACAAGGCCATGGCTATTGCAATGATTTAAATTACAATAATGCAATTGTAATAGTTAATGGTTTCATAATTATTTTTTACAAATTTATCTGATAAAGGCCTCATTTATCAAATATACAGAGAACTGAGTTCAGTTTATAAGGATGTGTCATTCTCCACTTCAAAGGTATGAACAGGCAGTTTTCAGAGGAAGAAATCAAATTTATCTATAGTCATATGAAACAATACTGATTAGAGAAATGCAAATTAAAACAACTCCGAGCTACCATCTCATACCTATCAGACAGGCTAATATGACAGAAAAGGAAAATAACAAAAGTGGAAGGGATAAGAAAAATAGGAACCCTAATGCACTGATGGAGTTGTGAACTGACCCAACCATTCTGAAAACAATTTAGAACTATGTCCAAAACTATACATATTCTTTTGATCCAGAAACATCACTTCTAGGGCTATATCTCAAAGAAAAAAGAAAAAAAGGACATTTTCTCAAAAATATTTATAGCAGCTCTTTTTGTGGTGACAAAGAATTAGAATTTGGGGGGATGTTCATCAATAGCAGAATGAATAAGTTGTGATATATGATGTGATAGAATACTAATTTATTGTGCTTTAAGAAATGAGCTGAATGATTTCAGAAAAATCTGGAAACTTACATGAAATGATGCAAAGTGAAGTAATTAAAACCAAGAGAACAGTCTAACATAGTAACATCAAAATTGTAAAGATGGTCAATTGTGAATAATTTAGCTATTCTCAGCAATATAATATGAGACAATTCCAAAGGATTTATGATGAAAAATGCTACTCATCTCTAAAGAAAGAATTGATAGAATCTGAATGCAAATCAAAGTATACTTATTTTAAACTTTATTTTTCTTGGGTTCAAGTGTTTTGGGGTTTTTTTGGGGGGTGGTCTATCTTTTCTTTCACAACAATGGCTAATATAGAAATATGTTTTGCATGACTCCACAGGCTATATCAAATTGCTTGCTTTCTCAAAGTGGAGAGAGGGAAAGGTGGAAGAGAATTTGGATCTTAAAATTCTAAAAAATTAATGTTAAAAACTGTTTCTACACATAATTGAAAAAATATGTAATTTTTAATAAATGAGTAGTTTTTATTTCTTGGCATTGCAGATGAAGAGAAAACTGCTAGGAAAAAATTCAACCAACATTTAGCTGATCAATATCACAGCAATGAAAGTGGTGATATCTAAAGGAATATGACAGAGAGAAAAGTTTCTCCTAGATTCAGAATTATTCCTATCTGTCTGAGTTTATCCATCTATCTGAGTTCAGACCAAAGTTCAGAACACAGTCTTATTACCTAACTTTCTGCCCATCAATGAATTATCTTTTAAGTGCTTTGGGTATTAATCTTATGATGCATCCAATATAATTACAGCATATAATAATAAGTATCAAAGGATTATCTTTTTTTAAACCAAACAACCTACACTTGACACAAGAAATGGTAAAGACAATCAGTATTTTCCTTTAAAGTTTTAACTACTTTGACAATAAAACAAGTCAAACTGTGGAGATGCAAAAACAGCCATGTTATAGAAATATTCATGTCATAATGGTATCCTTCAAAAACAGAAAGTACCTTATGTTTGAAAATTTATATAATGTTTGAAAAGACAAAACATAGAAACTTTGATGAACTAATGGTTAGGTGGACTCAAGATGCAAAAAAAAGATGCACAGTTATACACAATGAAATATCCTATCTAACCTTTCATACAACTTCTGGACTCTGTAAGAGAGAATTTGGGGAAGATATGGTCAATTCAGGATTTTTCTTTTTGCTTAGTTATATAGATATATATTTATTTTGTAAATTTTGTCTTTATTAATGGTAATGGAGGGATTAATATAGAATTATGTGATAGAGAATATGTGTATATTCTATATAGAGAATATAGAAAATATATATACATATTCTATATAGAGAATATAGAAATAAGAATGGGAGTGAGAAGAATTTTCATTAAAAAGAATAAAATAAAAAAATCTGGGTGACTAAGTTCAGAAGAAGGGTAAAGATTTTGTTTTGGGGGCAGAGGGAATAATGAACTCTGTTTCAAACCTAGCATGTTAGGCTTGAAGTGTAAACAGAACAACCAGTTCTAAATGTCCATCAGGCAAAGGTTCAGGCAAGAGTCCTAGAGTTATTTGTGATTTTGGAGGGAACAATTTCAGTTGAATGGTGACATCAAAATCAGACTGCAGGATTTTTAAAAGAGAAGAAAATGGAAGCACCAATTGTAGATAGTTTTATCAAGATGTTTGGATTAAAAGACCAAGAGAGCTGTAGGGCAATAACTGGCATACGTTTTTAGCAAAAGGGAAGGTTTCAGAAGACAAGTGTTTGAAGACTAAGGAGCAGAATATTGCTGCGGGCACTTTTCTGGTAACTAGAAGGGTACATGGGCTGACCTTGGTAAAAAGAAGGAATACCTCATAAGGCCTGGAGTACAGGAGAAAATTGTAGGGGAAGATGGCAAAAGAATGTAAATTAAGGAGGAGGGGAGAAGTGAAAGCTCTCAACAAATGGCCAAAGTGGAGAAAAGGGATGGGCTGGGGGGGGGGGCAGGGAGAAGGCAGGGAAGGCAGATCAGAAGCTAACCAAGAATCCCAAATCTAGATTTCTATCCATGATATCATAAGCTTCAGGATTCCAGTGCTCAGCAACACCATGGAAAGAATGCCAGGCCTGGAGACTGGAAGACCTGAGTTCAAGTGTGACCTCAAACACTTTTTACAGTTTCTGGCACAAGTTCCTCCCCCTCCCTCCAGTTCTGCCTAGAACTATTCAAAACATACTGAACCTCCTTCTGACTCATTTTTGTCAGTAGGTCCACTATTCCTCTCTTTATATCCAAGCAGTTATCAAGTTCTTTAGTACTTCTAGAATATCTCTTCCATGTAACTACTCTTCTCTGCTTCCATGATCATTACCCAAGAACAGACTCTTCATTACCACTCATTTGGATTTATAGCACTAGTCCCCTAATGAGTTTCCCCAACATATTTTCATTCAGTCCAATCTTCACATATGACCTACTCTCCATGTCTGTCTCACTTATCTGTTCAAAAATCTTCAGTGGTTCCTTTATCAATAATAAGAATCTAAATCCTTTCTATTCTATGGTGTCATCTTACTTTTTCCACCATCTCATACTACTCCTCCACACATAGCTTATGCTTTGCATGCCTTAAGCATATCTTTCCTTCATTTTATCAACTGAATGGTGATCCATATTTTAAAGCCCAGCTCAAATGCTTTAAAACAGTGGTTCTCAAAGTGTGGACAGAGGAACCTTCTGGTCCCAGAAAGTGGGTTGTGGAAGAGGGAGTCTGTGAAGACAGAGATATTTTCTTAAATAATATTTTATTTTCCTGTTAAAATACTCTTCCCTGGGGCAGCTAGGTGGTACAGTGGATAAAGCACCGGCCCTAGAGTCAGGAGTACCTGGGTTCAAATCCGGTCTCAGACACTTAATAATTACCTAGCTGTGTGGCCTTGGGCAAGGCACTTAACCCCATTGCCTTGTTAAAAAAAAGAACCTAAAATAAATAAGTAGATAGATAAAATACTCTTCCCATTTCCAAATACATATCTGAAAAAGGCCAGATTTTTTCATAAATACTTTCATAAAAAAACAACTCACTGCAAAAGACTGAATCCAGAAGCAAATGAGAATTCAGCTGTTTTCTATTTGAGCCAGATAATATGCAACTCTTCTAATTTTTATTTTGTAAAATACAACTTAAAAAAATAAAAATGTTATTTATGTCAATTGGGTTATCATTGCTATTTTGAATGAATTAATATTTTAAAAAGAAATCCATTTCAATTATTAATGTTGTAAAATCTCTAAAAACTAAATTTCATAAACAAAATTTTTTCAGGGTGACTCAATAATTTCTAAGAACTATTGCTTTAAAGCATTCCCCAAATGCCCACAATCAATAATGACTCATTTTTCCACTCTTGAGTCTCACAAATGTTTTTACGGTTTAATACAATGACTGGGTATCATACTAATCAGTTCGAGGTTTTATCCTTGACGATTTCAGGGAACTTTGTGGCAGGCTTGAAAAAACCTATCAAGCCCTTCTCAGAATTATATTTATTACTTACATTCACAAGTGAAAGAAATGTTCATTTTCAGCTAGAAGTTAGTGAAAATAAAGATTTTTCCACCCAAGTTCTAGACCCACTGAAATCTATTCAGAGATCCTGACAGGACACAAAGTACCATGAAATCTAGGATTAAAAACCATGACTTGTCCCTTTCCCCCACCTCATTACCAGTTAATCAGTTGCAAAATTCTATAGATTTTATTTCCACAAGATTTCACATTATCTGTTCATCCCCAATGTATATTTATTGTTATCCTAGCTCGAGTTTTCATTATCTTACCTGAGAAAGGGAAGAAAATAAAGCTGGAACAAAGAAGGTGGACAGGAATAAAGATAATATTGAATCACTACAAAGTTTTAATAAAGGTAAAGAACAAATTTAGGAGAAGGTGGGTAGAAAAAGAAAACTGAATAAAGAGAAATCTCAAGTTCAGGATCTTGGAAATTGAGAAATTTAACGTGGTAAAAAAATGTGTAGGGTAGATCACTGTGGTAGGAAGCAGAAATAGAGTGGAGAGGAAGATTAAACGAGGTGTTAAGAAGTGAGAGATGGGGGAGGAGGGGGTTTACTTTCAAAAATCATTAGGAAACTGAACGGTCTTTTAAAAAATTTAGCTTGTGAGACTTCTTTTGAATAAATAATTACCATTTTACATACCTGATTTTTTCTGAGAAAAAAAATCACAGGATAGTTTGGAAAGAAAATACAAAGTTAATCAAAGCATCAAGTAGGGATAAAAAGCTACTAATAGTTAGATTTTTAAAAAATATCCATTAATATAATAATATTTTTAATGTTTTTTAATTTTAAAAATCAAGGTTAAACAAATATTTGGTAAAGTAAATGATCTACCAATATCATTCCTTTGATCAAAAAAAATTTCACTGGCTCCGGACTGAATAAAAGATGTCATTCAAGACCTTCCATAATTTATTCTAATCTACCTTTTTTAGTTTTATATCATGGTAAGCCAAATTGGCCTGTCTACCCTCCCTGCTTCTGAGCTTTTTCAGCATTTTCTATGGTGAACAAATTTCTTTCTTAGATGAGGAATGAGTATATTCAAGGCATAAGTGACAGCCACTTTAAAGGGACAAAAATAAGAGTCAGTGTTGTGTGTATGAAAAGCAAGACTATATAGATGGATCAAAGACTGAAAAAGTAGTTTGGAGCTAGATGGCTTGAAGAGATTTAAAATTAAACAGAGGAATTTCTCTAGTAGGGAACCACTACAGTTTATTGATTAGAGGAGTATTGTGCTTGGATCTGTGCTTTAGGAATTTATGGCAATAATCCAGATGAGAAGAGATGAGGATTTGAATCAGGATGTTTGACTACTGTGTATACTAAAAAAGAGATAGTTTGGAAGGACTGATAAAATCTGTCAACAGACTGGATAGATAGTATAAGGAAGAGAAGAATTAAGGATGAAGCCAGGGCTGAGAGAACCTAGGTGCCCAGAAGAATGGTGGTACTCTCAGGAGGAATTGGGGCACTTGGAAGAAAGAAAAAGTGGTTTCTGGGAAAGAGGAGTTCAATTCTGGATAAACTGATTTTGAGATGTCTATAAGGCATCTAATTTGAAATAATGATGCAGAATTCAGGCCTAGAAAAACACACATACACAGACACAGACACAGACACACACACACACACACGAGATATAAGAGTTATCTGCAAAGAGATAAGTAGATTCACAGAAGCTGAAAGAGGAGAGTTCAATTCAGAATGTTGGAGTAAATTCAGTTGGGGAATACAATATGGATAAAAAAAATTATCAGTGGAGACTGAGATAGAGAAGAGAATCAAGGGAGATAGCAGTGCCACAAAATTCCAGAGAGGGGTAGACACTGTCAGCAGCACCAAATGCTAAAGAGAGGTGAAGGAAGATGAGGATTGAGAAACGGCCATCAGAATGGCAATCAAGAGCTAGTCTAACTGGAGAGAGGTTTCAGTTGAATAATGATGCTGGAAGTCAGACTGCAAAAGTTTGTAAAGTGAAGAAGGGAAAATGAAAGTATTCTGTGAAAGAAAAGGGAAATACAGAACAATACTTGAGAGTATGGTTGGATATAATCAGTCTTCCCCAAGACTGGAGAAAGAAGACCTGGGAATGTTTGTAAGCAACAGGAAAAAAAGAGAATATGGATTCTATGATGGGGAATGATTCTGGGAGACAATCTGATGGAAAAGATAGTAGGAGGGGTAGTAGGTGGCACAGTGGATAGAGCACCAGCCCTGGAGTCAGGAGTACCTGGGTTCAAATCTGGCCTCAGACACTTAATGATAATTACCTAGCTGTGTGGCCTTGGGCAAGCCACTTAACCCCATTTGCCTTGCAAAAAAAAAAAAAACCTTAAAAAAAAGACAGTAGGAGGTGAAATCAAGGGTCTATGAGGAAAGATTTGGTTTTAATGAGAAGAGTCATCTCCTCATCAGATATTAATGAGGGATAACAGTGGGATTTGATATGTAGGTTTAGAGGGAGCTCACTGTGAATGGTATATTTTCTCAGAAAAGGATTAAGTAAGATTCTCAACTGAGAAGGAAAAAGGAGGGAAGAGAAAAGGTTTTAAAAATTCTCTGTGGGTCAGCTAGGCGGCGCAGTGGATAGAGCACCAACCCTGGAGTCAGGAGAACCTGAGTTCAAATGTGACCTCAGACACTTAACAATTACCTAGCTGTGTGACCTTCAGCAAGTCACTTAATTACCTGCCTTGCAAAAAAAAAAAAAACTAAAAGAAAAAAATTCTCTGTGGGGGCCATGACAGAAAATTAACTGTGATGGAGAATGTATTAAGCACAAGTTCTAGATGTCTATCAAAACCATATTATCAAAAGCCCAACTGAAAGAACAAACAAGTTAATGGATACCCTTTTTCAATGGATAACAATTGCCCTATTAAGTCCCAAAATATCTGTGAAGACAAATTATTTTAAATCTGGATGCCCTGCACTTCAAATCAGGAATCAAAACAATCTGCCCAATTCAGAAAAAAATATCTGTATTCCTAAGTCTGTGGGTAAGTAATAATTATTAGAGTTGGGACTAGGTATCAGCAAACTCACTATGCTAGTATAACCTATAGAATAATAATGGATCCATAATATATCACAGCATTTCCTTTTTATAGGAGGACAATGATTAAGAAATCAATTGAAAAAATTGGAAAATGTTTAAATGTTTTCCTTACTTCCTTCTATAAAATATTAAATGATACATTCAGAAAAGTCCTGATGAATAAGGACATTCTGGAAACATAAAGTGCTAACTCCTCTATGTATTGCTAAAAGCCCTAGCACCTGAAATTTTTTGACCTATGTGTGTATGTTCTGTCTTTTGTCAGTTGTAATTCAAGATAAAAGCAATTACTGCATTTGTGAACAGAGTAGGCATATGGAAAATGCTCTGTTATACACTGATTGACCTTGTATAACATAGAAGTTATTGCAGAATGTAATTTTTTCTCCTGAGGTTTATAAGTGTGCTCATAAATAAGGAAATCATCAAATCAACACTTTCCATGTAAAGTTGACAAGTTTATTCTCTTCCAAACTTAGGAAATATTTGCTAAGAATTGGGGCACCCTTCTTCCTAAAAATCTCCATCACCAAACTAATACTGTTTCTTCAGCTGGGTAAAGTTAACCATGAATTGTTAAATTATTTCAACAAGAAATACACAATATGCTAAAAAGAAAATATAATCTATAAACAGTTATTACTTTGGTGATTTAAGGATCAAAACCCTCCAAAGATGATACAACCATTCAAATGCACAAATTTAACATTATGGGAAAAAAATGCATAAATCATCGTTAACATTTTCCTGCCTGGTAGGTGGCACGTTTTTTTCCCTCTCTTTGTATAAATATGAAAGACAGCAACAGCTTCAGGAGGCTAATTCATTCAAACCAGTTCTATGAAACTAAAAGGACAAGAAGGTTGCTTTGTGACTGTGTGCTTGTCCACAGAGACTCACTACTTATTTCTTTTAAAAGCCTGTAGTCCTGGTGTCAACAATGTACATTTTATTTAATTATGTAAACAAACTTTGCTGTGAAATGCGCATGCCTGAAGTTAAGGTAGAATGGCATGATTAGCAATTTACACCCAGACTGAGTTCATTAAAGTCTCTTAAATTGCTCTTTATGCATGTTAAAGAAAATTATGATTCATTTAGTCATGTCTTTCTTGCCCTTTTTCCACTAGCAATGTGCAAAGCTGATATAGAAAAAACTGATGATTTCCTATGACTATTTATATCAATTAAGTGTTTTAAGAATTTAATGCTTAATTACCTCTTTTAATTACATCCTCTCTTCCAAACTGTTCAGTCATATTTTGCCACAAAAGAACTTCAAATTTTCTTAATGTTCTTTGTTCAGCACCAGTGAAATTAAAGGAGTGGAGTATATTTTAGAGGACCATCCCAATGCTATTAGGTTAATTAAGTTAATTCTTTTAAGGTTCCAGCTTCCTATTTATCCACTACACACATGCTGCTCTGCCCCCCCACCCCAGGCAAAGAGATGTCTACTATTTTAAAATTCTAATAGATTAAAAAAAAAAATTTCACATCTAAGGGATAAGATGGCTATCAAAGAAAACTAACCAAACTTGAAACAGAGTTCTAACAAATTTGTCCTGAAGGTCTAATAATATACAAACATTATTGCTTTGTGAAAAATCTTTGGACAATGAGAAAAAGCTTACATATATTGCAGTTGCAGTTCCTCATTTACTTTATCCCAGAATCATTTCTATTCTACATAATTTACTTTCCTGAAGTCAACTAGCAATATAGTTCATATGCATTTTTACTTAGAAGGTGCTAAATTCTTTGAGTCAATAAAATCTATTAGTAAGAAATTTGCTCTTTTACTTTTCCTACATATAAAAGTTAAAAGAATCAAACTTCTTTTCTCTCACTTCCTCACAATTCATGTTTTTTGCTAGAATAATCAACTAATTCATAACTTTAATTCGAAGTAAAGGATTAGAAACAATTATTAGGTGGGAAAATAATTGTTGCACCTTAATAGATGTATTTAATTTTGATAACCAAAATGCCTATGTTCTAAGTCCACACAGAAATTAAGAGACATTTTGGGCTTTTGTTGATATCATCAGAAATGGGCAGTGGAATAAAACACTAACCCTGGAGAATTTGGAGAGTGATGAAAGATTGAAGAAATCATCTAGTCCAAACCCCTATCAAACATGAAACTCTGTTTACAACATCTCTGACATATGGTTAGCTAACTGAAGAAATTCATAAACAGTTCCTTTCCTTTTGGGACAACTTAAAAGTATAAGGAGGATTTTCATTATGTTAAGCTGAAATTGATCTTCCCATATCTTCCATTCATTGTCCAGTTGTACTTTCTAAGATCAAGCAAAATAAGACTAATTCTCCTTCCAAATGATACACCTTAAAATACTTGTATATTGTAATGCAGTCCCCATCCTTTTAAGTCTTCTCTACTGGTTCCCAATTCCTTCAACCAATTCTCATATAGAATAGTTTTCAGTTCTTTAACTATCCTGCACCAACCTCTTCTTGAACATACTCCAGCTTCATAATGTACCTTGGGAAAGAGAGTGAACTGAACATTAGTCTTATGGTGAAATACAGAAGTATGGATGGTTTTCTTCCTCACTCTAAATTCTGATTGCAATAGTTTCTTAGGCTTCCGCATGCCACTATGGCCTCACACTGAGTCTCCTCAATGGCTACTAAGATGCTGAAGCCATTTCAGATGAATTGATTTCTAAATATAACTTCTTCCTCCAAAGGTAATATAGTTGATTTTCTTAGTCTAAGTGAAAAATGTCATGCTTAACCCCTACAAAGTTTCATCCTGCTATATTCTGTTCTATCTATGTTCTATCTATCCAGGGTAGATCTCAGTTCTGTCACCCAATGCATCCTCTCTCTTCCAACTAACAATCATCCACAAATGTGAAAAGGGTGCTATGGTTTTATCCATATTTTTTTCAAAGTACCAAATGGTAAAAAGCCAAGACAGAGCTGGGTGGCACACCAACAGAAATCTATTTCAAATCAATCAGAACCCGTTAAGTGCTTATTTTTAATAGGCAATACAAAATACAACATGTGACAAATAAGCAATAAAGATCCAAAGACAAAAGTGGAAAAAGAACTCTCTTACTAGGAGCAAGTAGTGGAAAGGAAAACCTCATTATCACCCCACAAAACAAGAACAAGGTAATTTTGAGAGGAAGGTACTAGCCACTGAAGGGAGGGAGAAAGTCTTCAAGTAGAAGGTACTAACTGAACTAAATTCAGAAAGAAATCAAGGATTTCCAGAGTCAATATATTCCAAGTATAGGAGACAGTGCAAAGGCATGGAGACATATCACAGGATCATAAAAAGAGAGTTGGAAAAATTTTAGAGGTCCAACTCCATCACTTTACAAATAGGAAACTGGGACTGAGAAGGGAAATGTACTGTGTGAGGCTCAGTTAATAGGCTAGTACAGGCGGACTATGGAAAGCAAGAAGGAAATAACGTGAAAGAGGATTAGAAAGGGAAGAAAGGGTCAGGTGGTAAAGAAATTTAAATGTCCAACCAGTTTCTATTTTTCCTTAAAGGTAACCAGGAAGACAATGGAGTTTATTGAGTAAGGGAATGACATGGTCAGAAATAAACTTCAGAAAAAAAACAATTTGACAGCTAAAAGGAGAACCAATTAGAGTGGAGAGAAATCTGAGGTACAAGAGCAATTAAAAGACTACCACAATAATCCAGACCAGAAAGTGATAAAGGCCTGGAGTAACTTTATGTTAATAGAGGGAAAACACAAAAGATGCTCTGTTGAAAAAATCAATATTTAGCAGATGACTGGTTATCTGGGGTAAGCAAAAGATAAGTTAAGGATGACATTAAGATTGTAGATCTAGATGACTGCAAGAATGGTGATTTCCTCCTTCCAAAAAAATTATAGGCAAGTTTGGAAGAGAAGAAGGTATCTGAGCAGTGAGTGAGATAGGGGGATGGTTTTGGGATTCTGTTTTTTTTGTGTTTTTTTTTTAGGTTTTTGCAAGGCAAACGGGATTAAGTGGCTTGCCCAAGGACACACAGCTAGGTAATTATTAAGTGTCTGAGGCCGGATTTGAACCCAGGTACTCCTGACTCCAGGGCCAGTGCTTTATCCACTATGCCACCTAGCCACCCCAGGATTCTGTTTTGAACAATTTTGAGTCTGAGATGTTTCTGGGACATTCAGTTCTAATTGTTCAACAGGCAGTTGATGATACAGAACTCAAGAAGAATAGATCTGGGAGCTATCTGGATAGAGATGATAAAACCAAAGGGAGATGATTAAAAAATCTCTATCTGCATAGAGATGATTAAAACCAAAAATCACAGGGGGTAGTTAGATGGTAGAGTGGATAGAGCACTGGCCCTGGAGTCAGGAAGACCTGAGTTCAAATCCACCCTCAGACACTTAATAATTGCCTAGCTGTGTGACCATGGGCAAGTCACTTAACTTCCCACTGCCTTGCAAAAATCATAAAAGAACAAAAGCAAAAAAACCCCAAGAATTAGTGTTGAAATTAAAAAAAAAAAGGAGAGCAAGTCTAAAAAGGAATTTTGAGCAACAACCCCAGATAGGGGGGTATGGTACTGTTGATGATCTTGCAAAGGACACTAAAAAAGAATTCAGAGAGGGGCCAGGAGACAGCATTGTCACAAAACCCCTGAGTATTCAAGAGGAGAATATCTGCAGTATCAAATATAGCAAAAAGATCAAGAAGAATGAGAATTGAGAAAAGACCAAGATCCTTGATGACTAGAGAGAGGAGCATCAAAAGGATGATGAGATTTGAAACCAGATAACAAAGATTGAGAAGAGCAAAGAAAGAATACTTTGCAACAAGTGTAAACAGCTTTTTCTAGAAATTTGGATGAGAAAAGGAGGAGATATAGGATAACAGGTTAGGAAAATAGTAGGGTCTAATGAGCTCCCCCTCCACCCCCATCCACACATCAAGACTGAAGTAGTAAGTAGCAAAAAGAATCAGTTGAATGGGAGACTGAAGATGGAAGAGGATAGAAGATTATAGCTGACAATCACTGACAGCACAGTCAATAAACTAATTATGAACCCACACAACTATGCTGTCATCTACAATTTGCCATCTTGTCCACAATGACAGATCTTATTAAAACCCAGAGAGTTGTCAGCTGCATTTTCTAAAATGTTCAGTTTTATCCATAAAAAATGCAACTTTAGGATCAATGTGAACCCTTCAAGGAGACCATCTCACCTGAACCAATGCTTCCTTCATTGCAGTCCAGTTGGATACTCTCCAAGCACACTCCAGCACAAGATAAGGATTTATATGCCCTTTGGACTGGCCATACTCTGTCAAAGCTTCCCACTGATTCAATTCTTTAGAACAGCTATAAAAAGAAAAAAGATTTCAATGATTCTATTAACTTTACAGATTATTTCAACCAAAGTAAGAAAAATTATTTTAAAGTATTTCATATACTTTCCAAAGCTAAAGTGGAGGTAGGGGGGGAAGTGCATGGTAGAGAGGATAGGGGGAGGAGAGAAACAGTACAAAATAGGCTTTCTTTATTAGAGTTAGTACCTACAAAGAAGAAATAAAATTTTCAACTTTTGAAAGTGAACCTGCTTCCCATAGGTTAATTAACTATGTGACAGCCTGAAACAGTTATGAGCAAACTAAGCTATACTTCAAATTGTCTAAGCACAAAAATATATGAAAAGTTTCTATCAATTATCCAAAAGATAATTAGGTTGGATTTGGGGAGTTCCTCCCCATGTTCTTTTATAGTCCATTTTAAGGAATAGCCAATCTTATTAGAATTTGGACTCGTTCCACTATAACAGAGATTTTCCTCTTACTCTACCCAATCTAGGGAATTCTTAATCTAGGGATTCTTAATCCTGGCTACCAAAGAGCAAACACCTAAACTCCTGAACCCAGCAACCTGCTCCTCTACTCCCATTCACTACAGTGATCCCCTCCAGACCTATCTGCCCTTCCCACTGCAACCCCAGGATTTCCCCCCCGTAATTAGCAAATTTCCTTTCAATTTGTTAACAAGCTGTCATAAAGTTAGCTTGAGGCCAGATAACCTGGCCTTGACGTTGTACCTCTGACATGTTCTGGACAAGGTGACTCAACCACCAAGTATCCCAGGCAACTCTAATACTTTAAGTTTCAGAGACTCCATCAACCTGCAAAGGTAGAGGAGCTTCTTTATTTTATTTTGCTTTATTTTTTCAGGCTTTTGCAAGGCAAATGGGGTTAAGTGGCTTGCCCAAGACCACACAGCTAGGTAATTGTTAAGTGTCTGAGGCCAGATTTGAACTCAGGTCCTCCTGACTCCAGGGCCAGTGCTCTATCCATTGTGCCACCTAGTCACCCTGAGGAGCTTCTTTATTCAGTTCTGTATCCTACTGAAATCCCAGATTCAGTCCACATCTCCTCTCTCTTGCTCCTCCTTCTATATTCTGACATTCACAGAAATGGCCTCCCCCCCACCCAAGATTTCAATGGATCCATCACAATGGTGTCTCAGGTTATTTCTGCTTTTTCTCATATTCACTTACTCACTGGTCTTGGGAGAAATCAGAATACTTACTATTTTCCATTACCAATTTCAGATTTTCCCTCTACTTTAATCATTCAGAAACTTTTCAGCCTCTCTTCAAGGTTAATATTATTAAATTAATTGCTCAATTCAGAATCTGCTTATTATCACTGGTCACACCCTAATCCCAATAAGTACAGTGACTAGGTTAGTGTCTTCTTCCCCATTCCAACTTCTGCCCTCCTACTATGAGACTTCAACTTACAGGTTGAGTTTCCCAGTTCCTCATCTCTTCAATTTAAGTCTCTGTTACATCTGTACTCAGAAATGGTCATACCCTTGATGTTGCTATCACCAGAAAGGTTCCACTTTCATTTTCAAGCACTCCAAATTTCCTTTATCCAATGATAATATTTAACTTTCTTTCTTGCCTTACCACTCTTAACCCTAGTCTTCATATTCATTTTGACCTACAGTATATCTAGTTTCAATACTTTTCCAAACTATCACCCCTGCTCTAGCTACATCTACACTCTTCCCAATATCTATCTCTTAGCTGAATGAATTAATTCAATACCATCTTCTACTCTTGAATACCACATACCCTTGCCCTACTGCTAAACATAACCTGTCAGATTTTAACCCTGGATAACATCCACCTTTGTCCTTCTTTGTTCCCATTAGATAGAGCAGAAAGAAGTCATGAAACCATACTAACTAGGTCTGCTTAACTTCTCCCCAATTAATCTCTTATCACAGAGAGGGAGAATAATGCAATAGCTACTTCAAAACTTCTGTACTCTTCTTAAGTATCCCATAGGCTTTACCCCTTTCTCAGCTGAAGACTTCAACTAATACATCAGAAAAACAAAACAAAAACTCAAGGCTATTTGCTGAGACTGGATCTCCCTCTTTTTCCTTTCTAATTTCATATTCCTCTGCCATCATTCCCTCTTCCTTCAGTGTTAGATGATGAGGTGGCCCTTCTGTTTGTCCAGTTTAATTCCTTTATATGAACTTGATTTCATCCCGTTTTCTCTAGCAGATTGTACCTATTTTAACAATCACTATACTATCACTAATCTTCAATCTCTCGCTAAATACCGTTTCCTTCCTTGCTGCTTACAAACATGCCCAGTTCTTCCCTATTCTTATAAAATCCTCACTAGACCCTACCATATGCACTAGTTATAAATTCAAACCTCAGATACCCTTCTCCACTCAAAAGTCATCTTCAAAACTGAAAAACAACAAAACAGAATCTCAATTTTATTACTTTTAAGATAAAATATAAATTCTTCCATTTGTCAGGTATAGTATTTTACAACCTGCTTCCTTCCTGTATTTCCCATTGTCATGCAGATCACTCCTCCTCTACACATACTATGGTCTAACCTACTTGCTATTCCTCACAAGAGACCTTTTTATTTCCTGCAACTTTGTACTGACTTCCTGCCAGGTCTGAAATGCTTTTCCCTCCTCTGTTTAGAATACCTAGTTTCTTTCGAGACTCATCTCAAATGCCACCTTCTACAAAGACTTTTCTGGGCCTTCCAGTTGCTCATATACTATCACTATCCTATGGCTACTTTCCAATTAATATGTAATTAATCACGTACATATCTATTAATGTACAAGTCATCTCCTCTGTAAGAAAAATATATTCCTTGAGGCCAACGTCTGTTTTTGGTTATTCTATGTTTAGTGTTTATTACATAGCCTTCACAGAATAAGAGCTTAATAAATATTTTTTGATTAACTGATAGGATCTCAAATGGTTCTAATAACTACTACTTTGTTTTTCTCTTTTTTTATTATATACATATTTTCAATAGTAGTTTCTACCTATCATTTTTTGGTAAGGTTTTGAATTTTACACATTTCCCCCCACCTTCCCTTCCCTCCCACAGAAAGCAGTCTGATAATCTTTACACTGCTTCCATACTATGCATTGATCAAAATTGAATGTGTTGAGAGAAAAATCATATCCTTGAGGAGAAAAGAGATAGCAAAATTATGTAGTACATAAGACAGTTTTTTTTTTTAAATGAAAGTAATAGTCTTTGGTCTTTCTTTACACTCCACAGTCCTTCCTCTGGCTACAAATGGCATTCTCTGCACAGGTACCATAAAATTGTCCCTAATTATTACACTAATGGAATGAGCAAGTCCATTAAGACTGATCATCAATCCCATGTTGCTGTTAGGATATACAATGTTCTGGTTCTGCCCATCCTGCTTCAGCATCAGTTCATGCAAGTCTTTCCAGGCTCCTCTGAAATCCCATCCCTCCTGATTTCTAATAGAACAATAGTATTCCATCACATATTTGTTCAGTCATTCCCCAAATGATGGACATTCACTTGATTTCCAGTTCTTCACTACCATAAACAGAGTTTCTATGAATATTTTTGTACAAGTGATATAATAAATGCTATTTTTAAGGAATGAAATTGCTGAACACCAACAATTTCAGAGGCTTACCGAATCCAGTGGTCTTCCCAAAGCTGATATTCTGGGAAGATAGCAGGAGATGCATTATTTCTCTCATGTTCTTTTTTGGCTTTTTCCATTGCTTTTTCATATGATTCTTGTGCCTTAAGAAAATAAAAAATAAAAAAAGAGTTCCTAATAGCTTTAGTATCTGACCCAATTCCAACCAAGATTTGAATAAGAATGGAAAGACTTTTCAACTTCAATCAACTCAATTATTCTGAAGCAACAAAAACATGCTTCCTTCCTCCCTTTTCATTAATGTAGGGTTCTCAATGGACTATTCACAGAAACCCTTGAGAAGAATATAAGAATGGTCAGGGTGGAAAGCAAGAGTGTATAATTTTTCACTGGAACATAAGAGAAAACAAAGATAAAATATTAAAATTCACTTTTATTACAAGAAAAAAGGAAGAATTTCTTAATTAAATTTCTTGCATTGTTATATTAGGGAATCATGAGCACTTTGGGGGAAAACTTTCTTGATACTGCTCTCTCCTACTTCTCTTCCTACCTGTCTGATCACTTTTTCTGTCTTTGCTGATCTTCATTCATACCTCATCTGCTAAGAGTAAAGGTCCCCCAAGACTGTCCTTCACTCACCCTCCACCTTCTTTGGATTATTTCACTTGGTGATTTCATCAGCTTTTATGGTTTCAATTGTGTCTAAGTAGAAGACTTTCAGGTCTACTTATCCAGTCCTAATATCCCTCTTGTCCTCCAATCTCATATCTCTAATTTCTTTTTTTTTAAAAAAGCTTAAATTGTTGCCCTGTAGATGTATTAAATTAAACCATGTCCAGAATTGAATTCTTTATCTTCTCTCCCCAAATTCTCCTCTTTTCTCTGTTTCAAATGTTCCTTTTATTGCTCAAAGTGTCACCCTTCCAAGTCACCCAGGCTCATAACTAATGCATCATTCTTAACTGCTCACACTCACCCCACCAAGTTCAACAGGTTAACAATTTCTGCCAATACAACCATTGTAACATCTCATAAATCCCCACTTCTCTGCTCTGAAATTGCCACTGTTTTGATGCAGACCCTTATCACCTCCCACCTGGACTCCCTCTCACCTTCTCAACTATCAAACTGTTCATGCTAAAATGCAGACCTTGATCGATATCACTTCTGTCTTCAACAAGCTCCAGTGCTTCTCTATCCTCTGTAGTCCAAACATAAAATCATGACTGCCTTCTTTACCAACCTATACCTTATTCATCCCCCTCTCTGCCATACAGTCTGTGATCCAGTGACACTTGGCTTCTTGCTATTCCTTGCACAGAAAAAAAAAAAAAACTCTCTGAACTCCAAGTGTTTTTATGCTGTCCTTTGCCTGGAAACTCATCCCTCTTAAACCATGCCTCCTATGTCAGCTGAAGCTCCAACAAAGTAAGAAGCCTTTCCCAGTCTTCCTTAATCTCAGCACCTGCCCTCTGAGATCACCTCCAGTTTATTCTGCATAGATCTAGTTTGTCGACAGTTAAGAGAATGCTTCCCCTCCCAGTAGACAGGGAGCTCCCCAGGAGCAGAGACCATCATGGGTTTGTTTCTGCCTTTCTGGTCTGGCATATAGTATGTGCTTGATCAATGTTAAGTGTTTGTGCAAAAAACTGTATGTGTGGACTATGTCAGAACAGTTCTGACTTCAAGTCTTAAGTAAGTAAATAAAAGTAAATAAAAATATGCAAGCAAAAATAAAACCAAAACACAGAGCAATCAAAATTTCATATGGCTCAATATAAGTAATGATTTCAGATAAAACTATTTCTAGATAATGTCTGACCACAGCATAATTACATTTAAAAAGAATTTATCATAAAAATTTATTTTTCTTACATCAAAATTCTATTAAAAAGTCTTTTACAATATATTTATAGTATAGCAATTTGAATTTTTTATTGAAACAAAAATCCCCAAACCCATAGATTCTGTTACTTCTAAAATAAATGCTATGCATACAAATCACCTATAAACTACAAAATATTAATTCTATCAAATAGTGGTTACCTGCTCAAAGAACCCATGCTGCTCATATGCTATAGCTGTTGCTGTCTCAGGAAATTTACATCGTTTTTGCCACAAACCTGCCCACATATCTTCTTCTTGTAACAAAGAATAAAGTTCAGCAAGGGAGTCCAAAATTTCCTGAAACCATGATGAGCAATCAATATACATACATACATACATACATACATACATACATATATATATATATATGTATATATATATATATATGTTAGAAACCTATGTGATTTTTGATGAGGTCATTTTTAAAATACAGCAATTTCATGACAATTTAAGACTAATCAATTATAGAAATTTAGTTTTTTTAAACTTTGAATATATAATAAAAAAAAAGCTCACTTACTTGTTGAGGTGGAGTTATACTCTCCTGTTCATAAAACTCAGTTGTCTGTTTGGGTTTAATTTGAAGACTCAAACCTTTTTCAAAAGCCTGGTGCTCCAGCATTAATGTAGAACGAAACCAGAGATTGTGAGTTTTTCCCAAGTATTTCAGTACACAGGGTCTGATGGGAATTGGAGGGACACACTGTGACATGGCTTCCACAAAACAGTTTAATGCACTTGGTTGGCAATCCCTTTGGACTTGGTGACTACCACTGCACAAGAATGGGCTTATTTCACCTGCAAGAGCCTGAAAGAAAGGCATTGGCTTTTAGATCTCTCAAAAACAACATATTACCAACATCTCTTTTCTCACAAAGTCCAATAATTTTTGAACATTTGCTCCACTGCTCAGATCTATTGGTTTCCTTTGTCTTTAAAAATAAATCGACTTTTTCTTTCATAGATTATTAGCAATACAAATGCTGAAGAAAACAAAATTTAAAAACAACAAGAATTAAAGTTACATCTTTCTGAAATGACACTATCTAGTCAAAAAGTATATTTTTTTAAAACCTCACATGTTGCTGTCGATCTGAGAGAATTTTCCACAATCTTGCAAAAAGCTGGATCCAGGTCTTTTCTGCTAGTGTGGTTGAAATATGACACAGCTGAACAAAGGCACTGAGCAAGGCACCAGTCTGCAGATGGGAAAAATCCCACAAAAATTAGCTTGGTTGGCCAAAAGATTATATTATGATGACCATAGGATATATAACAAATTTTCATAATCTATATCAAATGTATTTTAAGAGACAAAATTTAATGAAAATATCATCTAACAGTGAACATAATATAAATTAATTTGAATGAAATTCAAAACCACCTCGACTTAAGCTTATATAAAGTGATTTCAATACAGAAATTTTCCTTCCAATAAGCATGTTTAATATATATTAATGCATCTATTGTTTTTTCATTTACATATGTGTGTGTGTGTGTGTATAATATGTATGTATATTTTTAGGTTTTTGCAAGGCAGTGGGGTTAAGTGACTTGCCCAAGGCCACACAGCTAGGTAATTATTAAGTGTCTGAGGCCAGATTTGAACTCAGGTACTCCTGAATCCAGGGCCAGTGCTCTATCCACTATGACCCCCAGCCGCCCCCACATATATATATTTTTAGAAATTATTTCCTTTGAACACATTTGAGATATTTTATCATGTTTCTCCAGGTATTTCACTCCTAAATCTAAAACTATTCTGTAGGAATATAAAGTATGGCAAGTGTAACACTAAAATGAAAGACTACGTCAGGCAGCATGAAGAAGGAGGCCCATCAACAATCCTACAAGACCTATTTCATCCACTGCAGCAAATACTTACATTGATAAATTGAAAAAGGAATCATGGAAGTAAAAATTTTTTGAAGTATACCTTTTCCTGTTGATGCTATTGCTTTAAAAAAAAAAAGTAAAATGCTGTCGGTCCACAAACACTTTTAAGTGTTTATTATGTATCAGGGACCAAAAAAAATGCAAAAATGCAAAAAAGACCTTACTTTCAAAGAGGATATATTCTATAGCAGGTGTTCCTAGTCTTTTTTTGTGTAGTGGACATCATAGACAATCTGGTGAAACTTAAATGTACCACTTTTCAGAAAAACACATAAATTCAAGTACAAAATTCATAGGATTATAAAGAAACAAATTACAATGAAATACAATTGTAATAATATTTAAAACAAAGCTCATGAATCCCAGCTTAAGAGAGGCATATAAATAACTAAGTATATAGAAGATATATAAAGCTATGTTTAACTTGAAAAGAGAAAGCCATTAGCAGCAGGGGGTGGGGGAGAAGACAGAACTCAGAATGACACAGAAAGTCCTCCTGTAAAATGTAGGATTTTAGTTGATTCTTGAAATCCAGGAAAACAAAAAGTCAAAGAAAGTAAGGCTTAAATAAAACATTCTAAGTATGAAAGACAGAAGAGTAAGAAAGAAAAGATCAAATTCTGATAAGTTTTAAATCCCAAGGAGAAGATATTTGATCCTAGGCTGAATTAGAAGATTTGAAGCTTCCAATTCTGAGATTCTGTAACCAAAATTTCACCTATTTTATGTAAAAATATTACATTACAGGGTAATATAAACATATTCACATAAAAACACAAATTCTCTCCTAACCAATAAACATAATAACAAGGTTCTCATCAGTTCAAATTTCATCAAATCAAATCTCATACTGGAGAGGCTGTTAAAAAAAAATTTAGCATACTGATCTATCCCCTCTTTATCAATCTTTTTTCTTATATTTAAAAATAATATACTTAGCACATTGGTATTATTATTATTATTAGACAACTTTTCCATTTCCTACCACAACAGGAATTGAGGAAATAATATAGTCAATCTGTCTTGTAAGAGTCTATCCTTTATTCCCATCAGAAGACAATATAAATAATTTCTACATTATTTAAATGATCACTTGAAATTTTTCAGGACTACAAGAATGAATTAGACAAGTGAAATGTAAGAAAGATCAGGTTAGCAATGGGATGAGATAACCCTAGGATTTTATATTTCAGATAAGAAGTTGCCACTAAAATATACAAACCTTAACTTCCCGTAGAGAGTCAAGGAATTTATCATGTCTGTTGGTCAGCATGTGCAACTGGTTACCAATGTCTTTTTCTGAAAGTTCTTTGGTTTTAGGTGTGCTAGTCTGATCCCCAGGAGCTAATTCAATATCTATCTCCACATCCTAAATCAAATAAAATTTTAAATTAGTTAGACTAAATGTGATAATAATACTTTTGTATAATTCCTGATGAAATCATGACACTCAGAAATTCTTTTACATCTTCTCAAAGTTTATAATTATAATTTTTTTAAGTATAATTGGCTCCCAAAAATATTTCTCGGGTTTTTTGGGACAGGATATAACTTTTTTCAAATCCAGATAGGAACACTAAAGTATTTAAAACAAGTTATCAAAATAAAAAAAAAATAAAGTGGAAACTCAAGTCTGATAGGAGTCAGTTCAACATATAAGATATATATTTAACTGCTTTAACGATTCAGACATACAACTTGCATAATATAGTATCCAACTGATTTCCTAAAGGAAAAAAAAATTGTTTCAGGCTGGCTACCCAAATCTTGCTGAATACCCCTTTATTTGCATTATTATCTCAATCCTAATATTATTAATTCATTACCAATCTAAGTTGGAAATACTTTTATCTTAAAAGTCTTATAAAATAATAGAATTCTAAAACACTATAATTTAAAAGCTATTTTATCCAAGAAAATTATTTAAAAAACTAAGATAGACTCAGGAATACTAGAAAATATTTTGAATACTGCTTCTCCTGCAAATGTACAAATAAATTAGGGAAAAGACTGAGTCCAATCTCAGTAATAAGTATCAGTAATTTTTATAAAGGCATGCTCCTTTTAAAGGAAATAGACAAAATACACATATTTAATCAACTACTTTTCAAAATTACTTTCTTACCATTAGCTGGACTGTCTCCTAAAAAAAAAACATTAAAAATGATCTTTAAGGCTCTCAATCTATGATGCAAAGATCCTAATAATCAAATGTGTCTACCTGTATTCCAATAAAGCAGGACATAGTCACATATAGGTTATCAAATGTCTCATAGCAACATCTAATATTTTGGTAAAATCCACTCCTTCAGAAAGTTTAATAATAGTAATAATAACAGTAATAATTTATACAGTGCTTTAAGATTTGCAAAATGCTTTACATGTTATCTTATTTGATCATCACAACAACCCTATGAAGTGGGTGACATTATTATTTCTCTCATTTTCACAAATGAAGAAATTATGGATGAGAGAGGTCAAGTGTCTTCTCAGTTAGGATCACATAGTGAGTGCCTGTATTAGAATTCAGTTCTTCCTGACTATGTCTGTACTCTATTTATTTCTTATTGTGAAGGCAATCATAAAACAAACACAGAAATGTCAAGGATCTCAAAGTCAAATAGTAAGGCAAAAAACTGAAGGTAAAAAAAAATAAAAACCTAATTATCATTCAGGTATAGAACATATGTATGTCTCTGATCTAAAAGTTATATGATTTATAAAATTTTCTTTTGGAAAGAAAAGCATTTCAATCTCTTCAAAAAAATGGATTAATAAAACTTATCTTACCTCTTCTTTGGATTCACTATTCTCTCTTTCTCGAGGTTCCTGTTTGACATGTGTTACCATGGCAAATGCTGCCCGATCATGACTATCAGCTAGGTTGATAACATTAGTGATAGATGGGAGCATAGCTCCTTGACAACTTGTACCAATTGTGGTGTTTCTTTCACATACTGCCAACAGGAGCTAAAACAAGATATTTTATTAAGAAGAAAAGTGAAAAACAATCATCATTTTAAATGGCATCTGAGGATATATAAATAAATGTTTAATCTTGCCAAATGAATCTGAATCAGATCACTTTATCATTTTGTCATTAGTCAAATTTCAAACCATTTGGTACATATAGTATAAAAAGGTATCATCTTATCATTATAGCTAGACCAGCCATATTACTTACCTACACAGACTCTGTGTTCTAGTCAAATGAAGAAAAAAACATTTAATTAAGGGAACAAGTATTTTTAAGCACCTACTATGGGCCAGGGCATTATACTAAGCACTTTATACAACTATTAAGTCATTTGGTGCTCATTTAATCCTAGGGGATTGGTGTTATTCTCATTTTATAGTTGAGGAAACTGAGGAAAAACAGGTTAAGTAACTTGCCCAGGTTGCATAGCTTAGTAACTATAACTTAGTAACTCCAATCTTCCTGACTCCTCGGGTGTTTTAATTACTGAGGCAGCTAGCTCCCACACACTACTCTCTGAAAAGAATCCGAGTTCCCCTTCCCTCTAGGTCTTTGCTCCCAGTTTCACTTGAGCCTGAAATGCTTTTTCTCTTGCTCTTTGTCTTATCCTAAGGCTTAAACCCAAATGTCACCTAAAAGAAGACTTTACTAATCCAAGTTATTAATGACCTTCCTTCTCTAATCTTACTTGGTCATCTAGTAATGGACCATGCACTATCTATATTCTATCTACCCTCCAACTAAAGTAGTGCTCTGTACATAGTAGTTTTATAATAAAAGAAGAGACCTGACCAGGCATATGGAAGGAAATGACCTATACAGTTATAAATATAGGATTTTTTAAAAAATAAAACATAACAGTATAATGACATACTGGATTATTTTTCAAACCACTTCTGTGTTAATGAGACATTACCAACACTGACTTTCTGTTGTCTTTTTACCTGGCTAAATACTTAAAATTAACTTCTTATTACTTAATACAGTTAAGGAGACAAGTAGGAATTAACTTTCTTAATAACAAAGTTGTTAAGGAGACAAGTAGGAATTAACTTTCTTAATAACATTAGTAATTTTTAAAATGAGACACTGAGAGGCTTATCTTTTTAAGTTACACAAGTAGTTCAAGGGGAAAATTGCTGACCAAAAATGCTGAATCCTATCAGATGTTCATAGATAAATCAGAAGTGTTATCTATAACCTTAATGGAAACCTTTCTTTGTTAATTGAAAACTCCAACCCTGGTCTTATGCTAGACTCAAGTCTCCAGAATAATTTATAAAATAGATTCCTTTGCTCAGCAACATTTTAAGAATTCAAAAGAAAAAGAGTTAAAAGGGGAAGACCCTAGAAGATTAGCAATATCAAGCCATTAAAGAATAACAATTAATTAGCTCTGTGATACTTTGAGAGATTAAGAACTGAATGAAATGATGCTCAAATTTCCAACACTGGAATGCATTTTTTAAAAAAATTATTTTTGGGGCAGTTAGGTGGCACAGTGGATAGAGCACTGGCCTTGGAGTCAGGAGTACCTGACCTCAGATACTTAATAATAATTACCTAGCTGTGTGGCCTTGGGCAAGCCACTTAACCCCATTTGTCTTGCAAAAAATAACCTAATAAAAAAATTATTTTCACACTTAAGACTCAACAAAGTTTTAGCTATTTAGTGAAGAAAATTATATGAAATTCTAAAAGAATTACAATTTAGAAGTAAAGCTTTTTGATATTACCTGAAAAGTAGCATCAAAATGCATTTGACAAACTATTAGAGGAATCTAAAATGGTTTTTGAAAGCATTCAAAAAACAAATATATTGGGACATCATCTGGTGTAAAAATTTGTCTTAGATTCCCATTTCATTTATCAAAGACATACCGGATTAAATCTTGAGTTGGCATTTTTAAGGTTTCAATGCACCATCAAAAGCATTTTATAAAGATATCTGCACTCAAAATCCAGGCAAATAAAATTTAGTATGAAATTTTCTTTATGATGTCTGCATTTAAATATGACACTAAGTGTTAATATTTCAAGTATGCTCAGTCAAAAGAGTTAAAAAGTAGTTTTTTATAAAAGGGTTTAAAATTCTGGCATTATCATGCAAAAGAACAAATTCTTGTGATTTAAAAGCACAGAATCAGCCACATGGTATATCATTGATTCTCAAGCTCACAGTTATAAATCCATCCTACCTCAATGCATTGCTTGATCCAAAAGTGGTTCCCCATAGCTTCCCAGTTCTGAGAGCAAGTCACATAAAGCAAGCGTTCATAAACACGACGTTTCATAGAATTGTCAAAGACTTCAAAAAATTTTGCTCGGATGAGTGGTTGAGCACAACGTAAGCCAGAAAGGAAGGCAGGCTCTAGTTTAGCAGTGAGTTCACTTCCAGAAAGGTTCTCATCTCTATAGTAAAAGAAAACATAAAAAATACAGAATTTCTTTTATTAGGATTTTATTATTTTATAATCTATTTTATTAGAATTTCTTTAGACCTCAGGCTATTAGGAATCCAGGAGCAAATTTACCTGTGCTCAAATGCAAATAATCACAAAGTTTACTTAAATAATGGCTCATGTACAGTCAGAAAGTGCCTTCATTAATAATCCTTCACCATACATTGTTTGATTTGGCACTTTAGGGTATTCTTTTAAGTTTATTCATTGCTAGAAGACAAATGGACCAAACAGCTACAATACTTGAATAATTGATGTAATTACCTATAGACATAGTTAACAAGGTCTAAGAATTGGGCATTCAATTCAAGGTCTTCTGGAAAACGTTTTTCAATGTAAGTCATCATTTTCACCAACAAAATGGACTTCTCACGGAGTGTAGGTGTCTGTGAATTTTTAAAAAGATAATTAATTTTCTTAATTTGAAAAATAAAACACTCCAAAGTATTTCAATGATCATTTTATAAATTTTTACACCTCTGTAAAAATACAATGTGACAAAAAAAAATAAATAAATACATACAATGTGATAAAGTCATCTTTCTAAAGCAAAGACTTCTTAAGATGGTCCTGTTAACAATGGTTTTCAACTATGCTCAAAGGACAACAAAAATGAGTATACCCTTTGACCCAGCAATACCACTACTGGGTCTATACCCTGAAGAGATGATGAAAAAGGGTAAAAACATCACTTGTACAAAAATATTCATAGCAGCCCTGTTTGTGGTGGCAAAGAACTGGAAATCAAGTAAATGTCTTTCAATTGGAGAATGGCTTAGGAAATTATGGTATATGTATGTCATGGAACACTATTGTTCTATTAGAAACCAGGAGGGAAGGGTATTCAGGGAAGCCTGGAGCGATTTGCATGAACTGATGCTGAGTGAGATGAGCAGAACTAGAAAAACACTGTACACCCTAACAGCAAACATGGGGGTGATGTTCAACCTTGATGGACTCACTCATTCCATCAGTGCAACAATCAGGGACAATTTTGGGCTGCCTGCAATGGAGAATACCATCTGTGTATCCAGATAAAGAGCCATGGACTTGGAACAAAGTTCAAGGACTATTCCCTTTAATTTAGAAAAAAAAAACAGATATCTTATTGTGTCTGATCTTGTTATCTCTTAGACTTTTTGATTCTTCCTTAAGGATATGATTTCTCTCTCATCACACTCAATTTGGATCAATATACAACATGGAAACAAAGTAAAGACTGACAGATTGCTTTCCGTGGGAGGGTGGGGAAGGGAAGTAAGATGGGGGAAAAATTGTAAAACTCAAAATCTTTAATAAACCTTAAAAACATACAAAAAATGGTTTTCAAACATGGATACTTAAATTTTTCTAAATGCTATGTTCACTTTGATATAGGATGACTAACTGAGCACACAAGAATTCACACACATATATATACACAACCTTGAAAGATGACTTAAGTCAATCTAAAAGTTAGTTATTTAGAAATAATCTAATGAAATATTTTTTTAAAAAACTATTTGCTAATAAGAACAGATATGTCAATAACCAACTAAATCATTCAATCCACAATAGACAATGACCAAAAGTCATATTTTAAAGAAAATAATTTTCTTTTTTGTTCAAGGCCATCACTGAAATTTTAGGAAGCTGCTTCTGCTATGTTGTCCCTAACCTCTCACCAATAAGAACAAGAAGTATCATTTTAACATAAATATTACACTGAGATGGGCAATAAGATTTAGTCCAACTAAGATCTTCCTTTTATAACAATATGGACAATACTGTAGAAAATCTTGATTCCTCTAAAAAATAGATTATATTAAGCTAAACACAATAGTTTAAACTTTTAATCTGGCTCAGATAAAAAGGTGAAGAAATCTTTCTCCCTTCAATAGAAAGGTTAAGAACTACAAATGTGAAATGCAACATGTTAGCTTATGGTCACTATAAGTAATTTTAACTGATTGATATTTTTTGTGGTTAAAATAAAGTGACCAATGTCATAAGGAATGAGTTGGGGATAAGATATGAAATGACTGATATAAAAACAGAAAGCATCAATAAAACTTATGAATGTAAAAAAAACTACACACACACACACATACACACACAAACACACACACACACACACACACAAACACACAAACACCCCCTCTATGGAAGGACAATGATAAGACTAGATCACAAAGTTAATAGCAATGCCACCATTTATTTTAATAGCTTACCTGATTGGCTGCCATAGGGGAATTATTTTTAACCCATTCTTCTACAGTTTTAACCACAGCACGAAGAATTTTGGCATCAGTTGATTTTTCAATTAGTGATGTTAGAATGGCCTGAATAAAATTTTTCCTCATCTCCATGCTCATCACTGCAAGACGAGTTTTCACCAGATCCAAACTCAACATGACCAGTTCACTTGTCCCAGCTTATATACAGAAACATAATATAAGAGATTACAGTTTTATCTTTATATATAATTAGTTAACGGGGAAACTTGTGGACAAAACATACATCTTTCCCACCCCTCTCCATTCAAGTAGATATATTTAAAGTGGGAAGAAATCTATTAAAATTTTCACTTCTTCAAAACCATTTAGCTAGTGGAAAGTTAGTAGAGATACAAGGCAAAGTCTACATATGGGAAAGGAATGTGGTTAGGGGGAATAAGAGGAAAAAAGATTGGATTTATACATGAAGTTGGGAGTCACTATAGAGATCCTGAAATTGTATTAATGACACACAGAAGCTGGAAGACAAAGGCCTCAACTTCCACAAGCTATACTTTTAAATCAAAAACCTTGGGTTGAAGAACCCAGAAACTTACAGGTCATTGAGTCTAAACCTTTCACTTTATAAAGGAGCAAACTGAGTTACAAAGAAGTGGCATGCCCAAAATCACATATAGGCGACCAAAAGAAGATTTGAATTCAGGTTCTCAGTCTCCACAAAAAGAGTTCTTCCTCCTCTACTCCTCTTCCCAGCTACACTGCAGCTTCAATCTTAACTGTATTCTTTGCGTAAATAATATATGTGAATACAAAATATCTATTTAAGTGTCTTTAGGGGATGTAACATTACTAAAGATTACATTTTAGAAATAGTTCCACATATTTTACTTTAGCAGGGTGAAAATTTTTGACTAAGATACCACCTCGTAGTAATTTTATTAAGATACTCCAACATAAAGTTTCTATAATTTTTAATTCTCAAGTTTTAATTTCAAAAAAGTTGATTTTTTTATGGTTTTTACCATATATCTGGATCCAATGCTTAATATGCACTACATATAATAATAAAATACAAATTTACAAGCCCATTATTATTGAGGGGTCAATCACACATCACTCTCATTCTCTCTGTGGTATTATTAAAAAGAGTAAGGTACCAAACATGTTACCTGTATTAGCTTCTGCAGTTCCTGATGCTGCCTGTGGATTTAAATGCTCTCTAACCATCTTCTGTAGAGAACGCATGAAAACTGAAATCAGTCTGTCTATGTAGCTAGGGTTATTACTGCAAGCAGACTTTAGAATCATCAAGGTACCTAAAAATAATAAAATGTCCCCATTTTGAAGGAAAGATACAAAATAAGTAATATTTCTACAATAAAAAATCAATTGGAATAGATAAAAATCAGCAACAAAATGTTACTAAATAATATGTATTGGAACATTACATAAATTATGATTTTCTCAAACGTTAGCATTAAAATTCTACAATAAATGGTACACTATAATCTAAATTTAAAGTAGCAATGATTATTCCATGTGTCAAAAATCATCATAAAAGAAAACTTATTTTACAAAATGCACAGGAATAACTATTTCTTTCTCCAATCATATCAGTAAGTTCTCTAAGGGCAGAGATTATACATTTTTTTTTGTAAGGCGAATGGGGTTAAGTGGTTTGCCCAAGGCCATACAGCTAGGTAATTATTAAGTGTCTGAGACCAGATTTGAACCCAGGTACTCCTGATTCGAGGGTCGGTGCTTTATCCACTATGTTACCTAGCCCCCCCCCCCAATTATACATTATTAAATGTGTACTTCTTCAAGTGTTCTTTATGGATGAGGAAGTACTTCAAAGATTCCTATTTACTGAATTTATAATATTTATTTTGAGTTCAGAAATGCTACAACCTTCTTCAGTTGAAAGAGTGATCCAGAGATTAACAACAAATTGTATGCTGAAAATACAAAAATGACTAAAAAATATTGCACAGATTATGACAAGCAGTTGGTGTGGGAGCCCATTGAGCTGTTCCTCAATACATATAACTATGGTCAAGAGCTGTGAATAAATTGCTCATGCATGATCCTGAGCTATTTTGCCACATATATATTTTTAATGTTAATAATCTTTTGGTGATGCAAGATAAAAAGTATTTGGTCCCAGATATTGAGGAAGAGCAAGTAAAATTAGGATTCAGAGCCGGCTGTTGGATTTGGAAAATCTGAAATCATTGCTAAGTTTGACTAGAGATGTTTGATGTGAGTGGTTACATTGGAAAGCCAGGTTTCAAAGGGTTGAGAAGTGTGAAAGAGAAGAGGAAGTTGAGTTTGTAGACAACTTTTTCTATGAATTTTTTTTGAAAGGGAAGAGAAGAATAGTTTAGGGATTGGTAGGAACAAAAGACAGGTTTTGGGAGAATAGGGGATTTTCGAAGAGCAGAGAATGAGCCTTGTGGATAGAAAGGAAATGAGCAAAAAGCCAGGCTGTTGTTAAAAATGGGAGTAAGTATGTACAAGGGGTGGAGAAAATGGTGAATGATGACGGGTAAGGAAGACAAGAAAGCACAAAGCCTCTTTTTTCAGTAAATTATAAAGTGAAGTCTTCTGAGTGATTGGGTGAAAAGATTTGTGTGGAAAGATTGAGAGGAGAGAAGGTTTGAAATATCAGTTGTGGGGAGTATGATAGAGAATTATGTTTTATTTCTGTTCCTCTGCTTCTGTGTCATCATAGAAGCTGTTTCTTTGTGTACAGAATATTTCACATTGCACCTGATCTTGGAAGTCTTTCTAGCTTTTTATTGAGAGCATCTTAGCATTCCATCATAATCACACACACCACAGTTTGTTCAGCCATTCACCAACTGATGGGCCTTATTTATTTTTTGCTGATGATTTTTTGATTCTCTGGAATTCAGAATTCCATTGTTCTCTTGCCTGTCCCATTTTTCCTGTATCCCATGTTCAATCAACAAATTTTGTCATTTGTTTCCAGAATATCTCTTGCAAATGTCAACTATGTTCCAAGACCATTGTTACTTTTGTAGTTTAAGAAAAGCCATTACTGTTCTTCAGAACTCTCCCTTAAATGATATTTCTGTATCTGTTATTTTCTAAACTCTCCTGCCACATTAACGCTGCTAATTAATAAATTGATCTGCTGAATACAGAATGAGGCTTGTTTTTTTTTGCAAGGCAAACGGGGTTAAGTGGCTTGCCCAAGGCCACACAGCTAGGTAATTATTAAGTGTCTGAGACTGGATTTGAACCCAAGTACTCCTGACTCCAGGGCCAGTGCTTTATCCAACATGCCACCTAGCCACCCCCGAAGCATACTTTTTAAAAATCTTTTTGACATCCTACTGCTCCAGATTCTATAGTGCATCTTTATTGTCTACAAAATAAAGTACCAATTCCTTAACATAGCCTTCAGATGATTCTTCAAGCTTATTCTCACATCATCCCCTTTGTATATATTCTAAGCTTCAGTCATTGGCTTCAGTGTCATTTGAGGAACCTCAGGTAGACAGAGGTTAAGTGACTTGTGGTTGAAGTTGGATTTAAACAAGGGTCTTTCTGACACTCTGGGTTCAGTACTCTATCCACTATGCTGCTAGATGCCTCGAGGCTGATAATAAAAAACTAGCATTAAAGACTGGGGGAAAAAAAAGATAAATTTCAAATCAAATCAATTGTGGGGTCCCTATCGGTGAAAGCACAGTGACCAGTACAGAGCCTTGCATGTATGGAACTCTCTTGCCCTGATAGAGCACCCAGATATCTGGAACCTGAGTCCAATGATGAGCAGAGTAAATAAACTCCAAGTCAATCCACATTTAACATAATCTATAGCTCCTCCTCCCTTTGCCTGTTTTCTATAATTAGTATGGGCTGTTTGGGGGGAGGGGTCTTTTGTGGGGATCCAATGTGTTGACTGATTGCTGTTTCGGACTACCACCAGATTTAAGTAACCTACTTTGAGTAATAAACTATTTATAAAATCAATCTGGAGCTCTCAGTCTCTTTTCAGTAGAACATTATCCCTTTGTTTTTGAGGAAGCCTTGAATATTGGGCAAGACAAAATGAAACCCACTTTGTTGTGGGAACACAGGCTATTCTAACAGACCGACACCTGGCAGAAGCTGGCTTGCTGCCCTAAGAGATAAGGTACGCAGGAGTCCTTGGGAGCTGGACATTCCACCCCACAGACCCAAGGGCACTAGACACAGCTGCGTTTTACCACCTCCCCCCTAACGTACTCCCTTATCCTGTAATGCAAGGCGCTGCACATATACCCCGCTTGTGCACCCCCATTACCACATTATTCTTTGTTCTACCCCGGAAGACCTAATAGTATATATGTAGAAGCTAAGCAGTAATAAAATTGAGCTGGAGGCATAAGGCAGTGGTGGCTTGACTCCTTATTTTCAGCTCCCCTCTGGAAGGGAGGTCATTGCTGTGGGCCCCAAGGTGAAGCAAGACAAAACATTTTGTTATTCAAGATCTTGCAGAACAGTTGTCAGAAGAAGTCTTGGTGAGCTTGTGAGATATGGGCATCTTAATCAGGTCACAAAATATCAACTTCCCAAAAAATGTCTGAGGGATTGTTTTTTTAAATTTCAAGTGGGTCTAGAAGTCTTGTCCCCATAGATGGAAGGATTAACTCTGAATAAACATTCTAATTTACTGAAAAGCAGAGCTATTACAGAATTATAGAAATGCCCAAAATAATACAAGACCTTCTATCATGGCAAATACCATGAAAAGTTAAAAAACTTTTTTGAGAGATGGAGATAAACATGCTTCTATAGCCTGGGATCTAACTAGACCTAAAAACCATTGAAAACCTATAGGTTATAATTAAGTTTTTACTATGTAACAAGCACTGAGCGAAGCAGTAGGCATTATAATACAAAAAAAAAAATTAGTCTCTAATCTCAAGGAGCTTACATAAAAGGAGAGACATATCCTTTGAAGAGGTAGTCTTTGAAGAGGGAATTTTGCTCTGGGGAACAGGGATAGTAAGTTGATCCTAGATCAGTCAACTGAAATATCCTTTAGAGAAGCAAGCAATGGTTAACACTGATTGATCACAGTGCCCAGTGAAAGAAAATGGAGGGGGGTATCTGGGTTGGGTGTAGAATATTACTACATAGATGGCAAACCCTGAATGAATGGATAAATGGAAAAAGATGGGCAGCTGAGAACTGATTAGATAAAGTGGGCTACATAAGTTTATACCTTTTTACCACTAGATTTGTCAAAGTTCCAAAGTTGAGTCAGTTAACCACCGCAAGTACTTGGGGAAGAAGGGTGAAAGGTGAAGGAGGGAGGATAGTGTTGCAGGGAAAATGAGAAAATGGCCTGAATACATGGCCAGATGGGAAGAGATGAAGATAAGTAGTTCTCATTTTCTGACTTCTGGGAATGAAGCAATTGAAGTTGGTTCTAAGAGTGAATTCAGTAAAATTCTTAGAGATTTGATCACCAGATAACTTTTGTTTCTTTATCAACTGTTAACCATAGTATATTGTCTTATCTCAGGGTGAACAATGGATCTACAGTTAGGGAATTAGACCAAAGGCTTGTCCAAAGTCACATAGCTAATTAATGGCAAACAGGCCAAAACACCCAGTGTTCTCACTCCATATTCAGGGCTCTTTATGTTATCTATAATGCAAGTTATAATCATATGCCAGTGTTTATCAGCAGGTAGATAAAAAAACATTTACAAAAAATCCTTTTTTTGCTTATTTTAATTCATGAAAATTGTCATGGAATTATTTACGGCATGGACTTAAGTTGCATTTTTCCTGTATTTTTTATGAATACTTTAACTTTAGATATTCACTTCTACTCACTCTGTAATTACAGAAGAAACCTCTAAACTAGTAAAGAAATATAAACTGAAATTAATTTTTCTTCTGCAAATATAATCTATTTGGTGAGCTTGTGAGATATGGGCATTCAGTCATTAGAAGTAATGCACTCATTAATGGGATACCAGTACATTTTAAACCAGTTTCTAATCATTTTAAATAAATGGGGGTAAATTGGGATGACATGATTAAAAATGCTGGCATATATTTATTGCTAACTTTCACAAAATTTCCAGCTGCTATTGCTCCTATAATTTCTTGAATATTGATCTCAAGTTTACTGATTTTACCTGTGCAGCAAATTCATGGTATGACATTTTCCCCAAAGATACAGAGCACTTTGCTAAAGCTAATGATATTAGCACAACCTGTGGCACTAAGAGTGACTTAGGGACTTAAAATCACACTGTCAATATGCATCAGAGATAGGACTTGAACACTAAATCCTTTAAGCAACAAGAGACTAAAGTAGCAATGAGTCTAGTCAGCCAAACCAACACAATGACCACTATACCCTCTTTCAATGTTAGTGAAAACAGCCCTGAACCCAGAAAATCACAGTATCCCTTCTCCCAAATCACTAAGATTCCTTCCATTGTGACCATTATAGCATTCAACAAAAGAAACCCTCATGAAAAAAGTACACATCATATTAACCACCAATGCCAATCATGGCTTTTGGAGGAGAGAAGCTCAGGAAATTTAGGAATAAGTAGTGTTTACAAGGCACAGCTACCCTTGTGGAAATGCAACCTAAAATATACACAATACCAATAACCCAGAAAAAAAAGTACTTACTAAAGTCCTTGGCATTGTTAAATGATTCAACATCAAAAATAGAAAAGATTTTGTCAATGAAAATGATGTTGAAGATGAAATTCTGCTTTTAGGTCCACTAATTCGCTGCCAAAACCTCCTAAATACATTATTTTCCCCTATTAACAATGTGAATTCCTAGAGAGCTCACATTTCTTGTTTATTTGTATTCCCAGTGCTTATTATGCAGTAAGTGATGAATAAAAGTAAGATATTCATTCTACCACGCTACTTCTCATTAAAAACAACAACCCCAAAATAAATACTTTAAAAAAGTTTACAAAGCACTTTATATAATTATCTCATTTGATTTTTTACAATAACCTGTGGACAAGGTGTTATTTTTTTTTAATTTTATTTATTTAAGGCAATGGGATTAAATGACTTGCCCAAGGTCACATACCTAGGCAATTATTAAGTCTGTGACTGGGTTTGAACTCAGGTCCTCCTGACTCCAGGGGCAGTGCTCTATCTACTGCATCACCTAGCTGCCCCCAGGACAAGGTATTATTAGCAGTCCTATTTTTTTATATGTGAGGTAGCTAAAGCTTAGAAGTGGTGTAACCTGCTCATGATCACAGTTAGTAAGGTCAGGGGGCAGAATCTGAATCCAGGTCTCTCCTATTAAGTCCAGTAATCTTGCTACTATACCATGCTGCCTGTCTCTCAAAATAAAATAAATCAACATTAAAACTAGATCAAATTTAATTCAAACTTAGTTTTTCTTTGTTGGTTTAAAAGGCATTTCACGGAGTTCTTCCAATATCTTGGAGTCACTGTGAATATCCATTGCTACTATATTAAACAGTTCATGTCAAATGACAAAGAACTCAATAAATGAAAAAATATGCTACAGACAACAAAAAGAATACTCACCAAAGAGCTGAGAAGGATTTGCATTTGTAGCCTTTTCATAATTAGTTAGCCCTTCATAAATAACTTTCCCCACTGCTGCATACAAGCATTCAAGTTCTTCATATTTTGAAGCCACACTTGAAGTACCTGAAATCAGAGTTTAAAACTAGAGTAAAAAAGCAGTTTATGTCTTCAAAATACCATACACACCTACACCTACTAATAATAAATGCATTAGTGACAGTCAATGTATTGAAAATGAGCAACAAGGCCCCTTCCAAATAACTTCCTTTTGATAGATAAAGTAATTTCTACTCTCTGCATCCCAGGTATAACTCTCCTCACATATTTCTGTATTATTCATACAAATCATTTTTTTCTCATTAAAATGTGTTCTAAATAAATGTAACATTAACAGAATTCATTCTTGTTAACTGTGCAACATTAGAAAGAGTACTTTTTTATACTTAATTTCCCTTTCATGTCTTAGTAAAACAATAATGTTCAACGAATGAATAATTGCACAACCAAATAAAAAACATAATTGCAAAAGACATTAAATTTATGGCAGACATTTCTTGAGCCAAAGCAATGACTGTCATAGGTTATTAAGTTTTTATGTCTAAAGATAATGATGTATTCCACATGATTACTTATTTCAGCTTTTTCTTATGGGGTGGAAAGTGCAAACTAAAATGGAACAATAAAATACAAAACACATAAAACAGAAGATTATAGCACACTTGAAAGATATGCCTCCCTTCCCCTTTTACTTAATCACTTCAATTGGGATAGTGATAAAAGTAAAAAACTGAAGAAAATGATCATACTTGGTTCTGTGGGGAAAATGCTCATTAGGCGTGAGAGAAGACTATGAACTGCACGCAAAACTTTGGTGTTTCCACATGTCATACAAGCAGCTACCCCGCGTTGCAAAGGTTTAAAACTACTGAGGATTGCTGGAGACTGGAGGACAGTAAGCAAGAAACTTAAGACTTCCAATCCAGTGCAAATATTTGCAAAGTTAGCTTGATTAGGTTGTTCCTAGAAAAGGAGAAAAAAAACTTAAAGGTAAAAAATGTTACTTTAAAATAGGCTACAGAAAGGTATCCTCAAGCAAACTTTAAAATGACATCCAATGAATTATTCAGGAACAGGGCTTCAGTTCATTTAAGAGGATTTAAAGATAAAGAAAACTAGGAAAATGAGTTAAGCAGGAATACTGTGCCTAAAAAATGACCATTATTTTAAATTCTAATAAGTTTTCATAATGTGACAAGAACATTAAAAGGATACTTTTTAAACTTTAAAATGACATCCAATGAATTATTCAGGAACAGGGCTTCAGTTCATTTAAGAGGATTTAAAGATAAAGAAAACTAGGAAAATGAGTTAAGCAGGAATACTGTGCCTAAAAAATGACCATTATTTTAAATTCTAATAAGTTTTCATAATGTGACAAGAACATTAAAAGGATACTTTTTAAACAATCTTTTCTTTTAAAAAGGGTTCAGATCTCAAAGAAGTCGTTCACAAGAAATATATCATACATCTGAACATTTATAAAAGAGCAAGAATTGAAAACAAAGTAGAAGCCTTTCACTGAAGAAAACTAAATAAACTTTATTAAATGAATCCAAAGAAATATTACTATACAGTTAGGAAACAACAAATATGATGAATACAGGGAAGCATGAAAAGATCTACACAATATGATACGGAATCAAATAATCATAGCCAAGCAAACAATATACAAAATTATTAGAACAATGCAAATATAAATAAAACCCATAAAACAATCAAAGGTGAAGATTGTAAAATTACAAAGAATGAGCAAAGCTCCAAATTAAATAAATGAGAAGATGTCCCACCTCACTCCTTTGAAGAAGTGGGAGGTCCATGAGTACCACACACTGCACAACTTGTCAGAATCAGTTTTACTTATTTTTTCCTCTTTTTTCTTTTTTTGATTAAAAATAATATTACAGGAAATTTATTTGGTAACCAGTAACAAATATAAAATATTATTTAAGATACTATAAATAATATTTCTCTTGATCCCCACAACCCTGCAAGATATCATAACCATTTGATAATTGAGGAAAATGAGGCTGACTGAGGTGAAGTGACTTGCACAGGGTCATACAGTTAGCCTGTATCCATGGTCGGATTTGAACTCAGGTCTTCCTCAGTCCAGGCTCATATTCTACCCTGAGTCATCAACTGTCTCAAAAGGAAGATCTCAATTTCAAAAAAAGAATTTTAAATTCAGGAGTTTTATATGCAGATTCCTTAATCAAATGTCAGAAATATATTCGATTCCACTGGACATATTGCTTCCTTTAATTTTAAGTGAGCTACTTTCAAGGCAATAGGAAGAATTCTTAAACAATGTACAGAGAAAATGACAAATGAAAAAATAGATCATTTTGATTTACATGAAATTAAAAAGTTTTTGAACAAACAAAATTAATGCAAGAAGGGAAACTGCCAAGTGGAAGAGAAACTCTAAATCAAAATCACTAAAAAGGAGACTTCTGGGGTGGAACCAAGATGACAGTGTCAAGCTAGCAGACTCCCAGAGCTTTACCCCACACAACCCTAAATGAAGCCCCTGCACAGACATTAAAGCTACAGATCCCACCAAAAAAGAGAAGATCCAAACAAGTTTTTAATAGTAGATATCATGGAGCCTCTTCAGTGAAGGTCTATCTCTTTGGGGGAAAGGGAGAAGAAGCCAAGCGAGGCTGGAGGGGAGGAAAGCCAGCTGGAGGCTTTAAGCCACAGTGCAGTCCAGGTGCTGAAAACTTAACAGCGGAGGTCCTGGCAGCTAGATAGCAAGCCAGCAGGGAGGGTCCCAACCCCAATAAAGTCTGAACCCTGAGAGCACTGGGTTAAAGACAGGACTGGATTGGGAACAAATCACTGCACAGGTAGAGCCTGGACATAAAGGAGAAAACCAACCTCCACATAGGCAACATCTTGGCCAATGATAAGTCAGATATCAGACTTCAGCCCAAGCATAAAAAGTTTAGATCTATACTCCCTATACCTCAAGATTAGAGTTCAGACAATCAAGATGAGCAAAAAAAAAAAAAAAAAAGCTAAAAGAGCATTCACTATAGAAAGCTACTATGCAGATAAAGGTGATAATAATGTCATGTCAGAAGAAGAAATCACGCAAAATTACCTACAGGGAAAGTCTCAAAAGAGTCTATGAATTAGGGGTGGCTAGGTGGCGCAGTAGATAAAGCACTGGCCCTGGCATCAGGAGTACCTGGGTTCAAATCTGATCTCAGACACTTAATAATTACCTAGCTGTGTGGCCTTGGGCAAGCCACTTAACCGACCCCCCTCCCCCCGCGGTTGCTTTGAAAAAAAAAGTCTATGAATTGGATCCAAATCCAAAAGCACATAGAAGAGTTTAACTTAAAAAATAATTTAAATACCAAAGAAAAGAGGGAGAAGGCAAATGGAAAAAGGAAATGAGAGTCATGCAGGAAAATTATGAAAAGTTGACCAAAAGAAATTAACTCCTTTAAAAGTAAAAAAAAAGTAAAAATAACCAACTGGGAAAAGAATCTAATTCTCCAAAAATAAAATCGATCAACTAGAAAAGGAATGCAACTCAGCAAAGAATAAAATTAACTAACTGGAAAAGGAAACATAAAAGCTCTGCTCATTTCTTTGAATCAGTTCATATTAAATCTTCTTAAGTTTTTCTGAAATCATCCTGATAAGTTTTAAATTATGGTTACATTTACCAAGAAGGCAGGAGCCACCTTCCTCAGGACAAAAAGATAAATCAATGGACATAAACCCTTTCAAACAAAACAGGAGGAAAGAAATCCTCAAACAAGTCAAAAAGTAAATTACAGATAGAACCAAACTCAAAACAAAATGTGTGCAGCAGATTCATAGGGTGTGTATATCTTTTGTATAGCCGGTACTAAATTTTGTAGCATTTCAAGAAAATCAGTGTTTTTAACTCAAGTATGACATCAAGTTTCCCCAATAGAGTTGTATCTCAAATAGAAAAAGTCTTCAAATACCATCAAGCTGTAGAACAACAAAGTGAATCCTGTGATGGTAAAAGAAATGGATAAAACTTGAAAAAGTTTCTAGGATCATGAGTTTGGCAAATTGAATAATTATATAATTATATAATGCTTCAGGGATATGTTAAAATGTCTCATGATCAGCAAGGATAATAAGCCAATAAAATGTCTATTTTTATGAAAATTAAGATCAATTTATATTTTTAATAGTACTACATTAATTAAAACTTTGGTCAATGATCTTACTTTAAAAAACATTTGCGGGGCAGCTAGGTAACGCAGTGGATAGAGCAGACATTTAATAATTACCTAGCCATGTGGCCTTGGGCAAGACACTTAAACCCACTGCCTTACAAATCTAAAAAAAAAAAAAAATTGCAAAATATAAGAGAATAATTCAAAGTTTGTAAACAATTATTAAAAGGTAACAAATTAGGAAACATTTCTAAAATATTTTGCTTAGTGATACCTTTCTCTTAAGACCAGTCAGTCTGGAAGAAGAGAACTTGGCCTCATCAATCTGCTTCTACCAAATCCCTTGGGGGGCAGAAAGAGTCATGTCTGGCCAAAAGTTTAGCAAGCTGAAAATCAGGTTGTCATTTTTTAAAGATATCAATAATAACCGGACATGCCAAGACTCTCATTTGAAAAACAAAATTATAGAGCACAATAACAGTTTTAAGACTCCTTCATTTGATGTTATTGATCTGTGAACCTACCACAGTCATCAGAAGCTTATCAAACCATTGTAGCTTGAGTTCTGATTTTGGCCACATATCTGGTCGTAAAGCGGTCTTTAAGAGATTAACACAACGTCGTGATAGCAACTCTCCAGGAGATCCTGCTGTATTGGAGTTGTCATTAACCTAAAATTTCAAAATAATAATGAATTTTAATTAACCACATATTTGCAACATGTTTCATTATAACTATAATAGTTCTATATTTTTAATAATTTACTAAATATTAATTTAAAATGACAAATATAATAATTATAAAAAATTAACATAGATTTTTAATCTATTCCTAATACATTCCAATTTAGCCTTCTTGTTTTTCATTACTGTGAAACTAGTACTATTACAAGTAACCAGAGAATTTTGAGTGTTTATCTACATTGCATAAATCTATACCAGGTCCCAAATATGCAAATAGATTCTCTTAAAAAAATTCTAAAAACAGATGTCTGAGGTTTTTAATGTCTAGAAAAAAAATAGCTTCCAAAAGTGGGCCCCAAAAATTTCAAAATATTTTCACTTTAATGCTGTTATTATTTTTAAATAAATTAGTGAATTTCTATTCACACAAATACACAAAAGGGGGGGGTGGAGATGACTAGATAACGTTTATCCCAAAGAATTAATGTCACAAATTTAAAATCATACCTGACAAGCAATTCTAATCAAAAAGTTCACCACTGTATCTGTATGTTGCTTATCAATAGGTTTAGCAAGTAAAGCATCAGCCCCAGGTAATGACTGGCTCCTTCCAAAGACCTAAAAATATATAGGGAATGAAGTTTCAGTTATATAATCATTAAAATACTACATAAAATACTTCGTTCTTATTATTTTGATCTAACTCATAGTCATAGATAGCATTCTGATAAAATCCATAAAGAAATACTAAGTTAAATAAAGGGCAGAAAGTAAAGATGAAACTCTATTCAGACTAACACCATCATCACATTTTCTGCTACTTGATAAATATGTAAATATACAAATATGCATTCACATGTGTAAAGTCTCAAAACATATAACACATCATAAATAAAATCTTATCCCAAACACATAATATATTCCAAACTCCAAAAGAGTTTTTTCACCTGAACTACAAAACTACTTATATATCATTCACAAAACTATCAAGACAGCTTCAATTACAGTAGAAATGGAAGAGGGTTATCTTTAAAAAGATCCAAATGAAATGAACACAGAGGTTAAATTTCAAGTACTGAAGTCTGTGCAGAACATGACTCTCATAAAGGAGAGCACCAATAAAGGAAGAGTTGATGGTGCCCATTAAGAAGTACAGAAGACAATTCTTACTGCACTCATTGCTCCAGTGGCAGTCCTAAATCGCTTCACCTCTTGGCCAGAATCAACCGAAAGTCCTCTTTTAATAGCAGATGAGGCACAACTGGCACCTTCTCCACTTGAATTTGGATCCATATCAGAATCCGGCTAAAAGAACAGAAAGTAAATGAAGGTTTATGATTTCTAAGGAAAAGTATTAAAAAAGAAAAAAAGTTACAGGGAACATAAAAAAAAATAATCATTTCTACCTGCTGATCTTTAATCCTCTGTAGTTCCCATTTAATGACAACTTCTGCCAGATCCACAGCCAATTTTCTTTGTTCAATGGTTACACTGGGAGTGAAGCCTAATCTCTGCATGGCACTCACCATATGCTGCACCAAATGGTGCCTCACTGGGTAATAAACCTATGGAAAGTTTTCAATGTTAATAAAAAGGCATTGAATTGACTATTTTATAAAATGTAGCAGTCATTCTTTTCAGAGAATTCTTAAAAAACATAATTTTACACAAAAATCTTGTTTCTGTATTTACTGCATCCTAACTGAACTAGGGCCAAAATAAAAGGATCTTTTTAAAAAAAAATTCTGTTTTACACTCATTCAAATTTAAGGAAATATTCTTCACAAAGAGGGCAAAAATTTTTTAATGTTTTTCATGCTCCAGGCTATCAATGAATTGTGTATGTTCTTCAATGATACCCATTAGTTTGGTATGCACTTTACACCCAAACTAGTGGAAGCACCAGAACCTAAAATATCTTTGGGAGTAAAATTCCCTTTGACTCAAATACCTTTGGGAACACAATTCCCTTCTACTTTAATCAGAGCTCAAAGAACAAAGTATTTAATAAAGGTTTTGAGCTAAGACCAGTAAGACAGAAAATCTTAACACTAGAATAAATGACTATTATCAATGTAAGCCCAGGTCTCTTAAAATTTCAGTGGAAAGAATCTATATTTTTTTTATTTGAGAGTTCTACTTCAAAAAATAATTTTAAAAAACCTGAATTTTAAGGCCAAATATTGGATTAGAGTATTTATTTTGTCAATCTCTCTCTCTCTCTCTCTCTCTCTCTATATATATATATATATATATATATATACATATATATATATACATACACACACACACACACACACACACACACACACACACACACACACACATACACCTGACAGGCAAAAAGAAAAACATAAAAAAGAGTCTAAGGCAAAGTTCACACCTTTAAGGAACTTCGTATCGAGAGAGGAAAACAAAACACTTATTCATAAATGCATTGTTTGTATGATGGCAACTTTAATAAAAAGCAAATGACCATAATTCTACTACAAAAAGGAAAGAAAGCCAAAAGTTGAAAGTAGAATATTGAAAATGGAATTAACTACCTTGAAATGTTGGACTATTAAATGTAAAATGTGGACTAGCTGGGGAACTGTATGACCTTCCTCTACAATAATTTTTCTAGTCCAATGAGTCAGCATTTGATGTCCATCTTCCATTCGAGCAGGGACTGCTGGAGTCAAAATAGCCATTGCTTGTCTGACAATTGCACGAGCCTCCATCGCATGAGCTTTTAACAAACTGTGAAAAACCTAGCATAGGAAATTCTTGTAAGACATGATCTGAGAATCAATTTTTTTAAAAATCAATAACAATTGAATTGGAATTAAAACAAAAGGGTCCTTTTTAATTTAAATTTGGGAAAAGACTTCACAAATATGGAGAGATCAATTTTTAAAGTTTTGAAGGATTCATGCTATCAGTAAAATAAATTTGTTTTGAAATATGTACACAAAGATCTTACCACTGATAGTCATTAGTTTGGCACGTACTTTTATTTTAAATAAAAGTACGTGCCAAAGTAATGAGACATGGATCAATGCTATGGCTAGAGTCTCACTGGCATCATATTCAAAGGTAAGAGGGAAAGGTTTTGTTGATTTGTGTTATGAACCCCCCCCCCACTTGGGTGGTCTGAAAAATCCAATAGAGGGATTCCTCTTCAGAATAGCATTCTAAAAGCAAAAACTAAAATATATGTATTATAATGGAAACTAATTATACTGAAGTAGTTATCAATTGGTAGTTTCTACCAATCATAAAAAAAATTTCAAGGACTCTAGATTAACAACTCTTGTTCTGAGCAATAAAAGAAATATGACATACTCTAGAAAATAACTGGGTGCTAAAGTTAAATAACAGTCAACAAAGCAGTGAAATATAACCAAAAGGGGAAAGGAAAAAATCCTAATATACCTGAAGGACAATTTTCTTATGTATGGCAAATTTGGCAATGATGTGCGCAAGGAGTAAGTGCCCACTGTATTTACATGCAGGGTCCACACACGCCTTAGACAGCAGACAGGGCCAAGCAAAAGTCATCAATCGCCGCAGTTTGCTATTTCGGTTTTTGTTATTGTCATGGATGTGATGTGGCGCATGTTCCACAAGAAGTGTGGCAAACTGCAGAAGGTAAATCCTGAGGGAATCCAACATGTCTGTCTGTTTCTCTGGATCAAGCACCTAACCATAGAAATAGGAAGACATCCGGTCTCAGACACTTAATAATTACCCAGCTGTGTGGCCTTGGGCAAGCCACTTAATTAACCCCATTTGCCTTGCAAAAACGTTAAAAAAAAAAAAAAAAAAAAGGAAGACAAATGTCACTATTCATTTATAATGAATATATAAAGCTTTTCTTCAAAAAATTTTGTACAAATAATCTTAAAGTTGAAAAGAAGGGAAAATAACTTATTATATCATTTTTTCCCATAGTAGAATAGAACAGGAAATTTCTTTTAACCTTTTATAAGTACTAAATATTCATATCTATAAAGGCAGAACCTGTAAACTAAATAAAAGTTAGTTGCCAAGTAAATGTTTCAGAATGAAAGACAAAACTACTCAGTAAGAGCTAAAAAAGAAATAAAACAGTTTTTTTTAAAAACTGGAAGCCTTAATGAATCTTAGAGTACAGTCAGAAACCATTCTGGAAAATACTTTGAACCTAAAATGGAATTTAATATTGAAATACTCCAGGCAAAAAAAGACAAGAGAGTTCTCCCATAACAGAAATATCTTTTCCCCCTCCCCCACCCATAAACTTGTCAAGACAAATTCAACAGAATTATAATCCAAAACATTGTAGAATATCTCAGGGGAAAAAATTATGAAGAAGCTTCTCTCCCTCTAACCAAGAGAATTGATTATATTTAAAATTCAATATTATAGAAAGGCAACTTGGCAAATTACGTCAAGATATAAACAAGGTACTATTCTCAGACCTTGTTCACTCTTCCTTTGGAACTAGACTATGGAAAGGAATCGAGCAAGACCATATAAAGTAACAAGGGTTGCAAAGGTCAGCAATATAGAGCCACTTCTTTCAGGTCTTTATGTCATCTGCAAAAAAGGGATAATCACTCATTTTCCTCTAAATAACTTTAATATGAATCAATAACTTATTTAAATGTCTCATTTATCAATCCTGGGACAAAAATTGTCAGTAAACATTACTTCAACAAACAAACTGAACATTTTGCCAAAAACTTTCAATGTAAATATACTACCCAACTGTAATTAGTCCACAATAAATATAAGACATTATTAAAGTGGTTGCGATATTGTTGGAAAAAAAAAAGTAGGGGCAACTAGGTGACGCAGTGGATAAAGCACTGGCCCTGGAGTCAGGAGTACCTGGGTTCAAATCTGGTCTCAGACACTTAATAATTACCTAGCTGTGTGGCCTTGGGCAAGCCACTTAACCCCACTGCCTTGCAAAAAAAAGCCTAAAAAAAAAAAAAGTAGTAACTGAACCCAGGTTAAAGTTGCCATTCTAGTGTATCCCTAAACCCAAAACTACAATTTAAGGAATAGATCTTTCATAAACCAACAAAGAACTTTCATAAAATTATGAATGCCTAATGGGATTTTAAGATAATGAACTTATATTCAGAATATTTTAAATTCAGATTAGTTAACTTATTCTAAGCTAAGAACCTCTCCCCATCTCCAGGGGGTTGGGGGAGTAGTTGTAAATTATTATAATGAATGACATAAATTGCTTTTTGCTTTACTGCAAATTAGTAAAATTATGAAAAATGAAATTATTTCAAAAAATGAAATTATTTCAATTAACCCTTAAAACACACACACACACACACACACACACACACACACACACACACACACACACATACTTAATAGCCCTCATATGTGTGACAACAATTCACTATGGAAATTATCACCTTGGTAATAAAAACACTGGTAATGCTTTCTGGATTATCTCCTTCTGGATTAGGAGGTCCCAAAAGCTGTTCTCCTTCAGCTTTCTCAAAACTGTACAAGAAAGCAGGATTCAGGATATGTTGTAGAACCTATCAATGAAGAGGGGGGGAAAAAAGAAAATCATCATGCTGTTTATCTGCTCTAATTACCAACTACATTAACCAAGGTATACCATAGATTTAATTACAAATCATCTAATACCACAGGAAAGATATCTCTCATTTTCTCTATTTTTAGGGGGCTTTTTTTTTTTAATGAGAAGACAGGTAGGAAGCCAAAGGAAGAAATGACTATTTGGTTTTGCTCCTCATCCTCAAAAAAATTTTTTTCAAAGAAGAAACAAATTTTTGTTCTTGAATCAGATTAATTTTTCTCAACAAATGGTATTTTTTTCAGAAATAGTTCAGGCTCTTAATGTCAAAAGAAACACAGATTACAAAATTCTTTTGCTTCCTATGACTTTACCTTGGCTTTGAGTTCATCTCCAAAATTTGGGTCACTGAAGTCTACAAAGCGAAAGAACAAGGCACGTTTTTGAGAGATACTATAATTCTTGGGGATTTCCTCTTCCATGTATTCCTTTAAGAATGTCATGTTGCAGAGAAAACGGCCAGTAAAGGCTCGAAGCAGCTGGAAAAGCAACTCTATATCTCCATAATTCCTTCTGAAAAAAACCAAGGTAAGGAAGTAAGCACCTTATGGAAACCTTTCCAATCAACTACATAATTGCTAACTTCCTAAAACGATTGCCTTTTGAACAATTCAGAAACCAAATCCAACAATCTACCAATGTAAGGATTTAATTGAGGATACAATCAGTTAGGACTATTTGAAGTCTCCCCTCAACCCCAAATGAAGCTAAGCCTCCACTGACAAGTCTGAATTCCAATTATTTAGTAAACATGCTCTTTGTTCTTAGTGAATATACTTAGTTAAAAAGTTACTCCCTCAAAGTAGAATAATTACACCTTTACACCTACTTGCAGTAATTCAGTAAACAGTATGCCAGTAGTTTAGGCTCCTTCCAGTTTGTTGCAGCCATATTTTCTTTACGGTGTCTTTCTTGAAAAGTTTCACTGATCCATACACGTCTCAACTGGCTCACTAAAGAGTGTTGATTTGCCAACCAGGATTCATCATTCTTAACTATAATGCTTATGATCTGTCAAGGAAGAAAAAACACAAATGAAGTAATATTGACAAAATCAACAGGCCCTATATGAACTGATGTGGGATTTTCAAATGTTCTCTATCAAAGGAATTACCTTAATAGCTTGAAACTGAAGATCAAGTTTCAGGGTACTTGTGCTAGGAGAGCCAGGGCGTACAGCTGCTTGTGTACCACCAGGTAACAATAAGGCAATAAATCGGTTTGGGTTGGCAGCAAGGACATCTCGAAGAGGTTTGGCATCTTTGTGTTTTAAAAAACTCTAAAAAGAATATAAAGTATCTTAGACTACTTAAAAGTTACTTTAAATTAAACAATAAGGAAACCCAAAAAATTGCACTCAAAGACTTTTAAGGCCCCTTCCAGCTCTGGCCTATCAACATATGGAGAACAATCATTGTGCATGTATTTAATTCAGGGTTTACAAATTACTTTGATCACATTAAAGACTGAGAGTTATTAAGGGAATTTATAAATACTGTTTCAGTATATGAATAATTTAGAGGCTAGAGCAAGAAAAAATGCAAGATTAAACTCAAAAGAGGAAATAACTAAAGCAAGACCCTCTACATGATAGAAGAGGGTATTGCATATGCATCAAATAAAGAGAAAACATGTGTATGTGAAATTACTATTTTTCATAGTAAGGTGTGTAAGCAATGGAAGCCTAGAACAAAAAAGCATTGCCAAAATATGAGAAAGTGAGCAAGTAAAACAGAAATAAGTATTTGGTAGAGAAAGTATCTGGTGAAAGCATGTGAGGGGAAAAGAACTGGGTTACAAAAAAGAACTGCAATCCTAACATCAGAAATTCACCCATGGAGCGTTTGCAGTAAAGATCCTGCAAACCACTGAGATATAATCCTGAATTCTCAGGGAATCAGAATATGTTTGAAAGAAAATCTGGCTCTTCTCTGTAATAATTACCATGAACATTCTGCTCCACTGAGGATCATTTAAGGTAGCTTCCATCATGAATAACTCAACAGTTTGAGAAGGGTGTCGTGTCAAAAACTTTATCAAGGGCTCTCTGAATGGACTGCCAGCCTGAAAAATATGCAGTAAAAGCATTACTACACATATTTTAATTTGTGGAATTGTATCTGCTTCTTTGTAATTTCAGTCTTCAAACACTATTGTCAATCCTTTTATTATAAGAATTTGCTAATATTTCAAGCAAATCAACTCTAATCAACTCTAAAACATTAACAGTATACCAAATCAAAGCATGCTTTTACCTCTATCAACATAGCCCGCTCTGTTTTCATTACAACCTCTAGCAGAGGCTTGACCAGGGTTTGAGGAGCAGCTGGGATCAGATGAAAAAGGTTTATAATTGCTGAACAAATCTTCATCTCCTAATAAAGAACAACAGAACTGAAAATCAGAATTCAATGAATGCAAGCTAGCTAAATATGCAAACACTGCAGCAGACCCTACAACAGGCTACATTAGCATGGCTAGCCAAACAAAGCAAGTAGTTAACATATAGAAAAGCAACACTCTACCTATTTTAAAACTATAGACTAAAGAAGTTAATTTTCATTCTGGGTTCTTATTTTTCTTGATTAAGGAGAAGGGAATTAATAAACTGAATAGTTTTCAACTTTTATTACTTTATTTTGTTGATTCTCACAAACTTTTAGAACAAAAAGGGATTTAAAGAAACTCAGACAATAGAGAAGTTAAGTGACTTGTCCAAGAACATCTAATTGGCTCGTGGCAAAGCCAGGACTAGGACCCAGGCTTCTTAACTCCCAGTTCAGGTTTCTTTCTAATACACTGCCTCCCTGGAATGGAAAATCAATAGGAAAATGTGATTCATTGTGTAGTTAGCTTTATAGTCAAATTTTTTAGAATACATTTTAATACATAATGGAAATATTGTTCATTAATTGTCATGTGTCTTAAGTTCTCTCTTTCCAATAGAAGTATAAGATCTTTCAGCGAAGGAACCCTGATATACACTGATACCCCAAAGCTCATACTCTAGTACAGCATTAAGTATTCAGGCTAAACTGAAGTAACAAATTAAGTAAGTGATTTATTACTGCCTTGAGACTTCTCAACTCTAGCAACAACTAAAGTAGGCCTCTGAATACATTGTAATATTGTGCTATGAATTTTGAATTTTATATATGAAGAACATGATTCTGGTACTTGTACAAGGAAATATCCCTTATTAGAAAGTTGCTTTTAGTGGCAAAACTTTTACTTCTCACAGTGTTGTTGTTACAGTTTTAGATGAATTAAAAAAGAGAATTTGCTTTAGAACAAAAAGTTAAGTCAGGACTAAAATGCCAAAAAATTCCAGTCTTGAAAGATTCTGCCTAACAGTGATTCCCATAACCCTTCACAGGGCAAGTGAGATGGGGATCTAAAACAATAACAAAAAAGAATGCTTTCTAGACTACATCTATGAATTTTCTTATTTTAATGGACAAATGGAGAGTTGCATAGGAAATTAGAAAATATATAACCATCTCCACCACTCATATCTTAAAATCAAAATACCCTCAAATCTTCCTCCACAGGAGTTTCAGGTGAACAAGCAGCAATAAAATAAATCCTAAAATCATGTAACTTCAATAATGTTTTCATTTGTACATTTTTCAAAGAACTTTCACAACCATTCTTTTGTATATCTAAACAACAACACTGTGAGATAGGTTCAGTAGGCATATTATTCCCATGCTTTTTACAGATGAGAAAACTTGAAACTCAGAGGTGGTAAGACTAGCCCAAGGCATCACAGGGAATCCATACTGAAATAATGCACTGTTCATTTTAATGAAATAAGGCTCATTTTCTAGTCAATAGACTTGGAATCTTAATGGTTTGAAAGGAAAACCATAATTTGATCTCAAGAAAGAAAATTTCTTTCTAGCATGCACAAATATGCTTTGTGATGAATTTTGCCCTCAATGAACTGTTAAGAATGACTTTTCATATAACTTTTATGATAAAAATCCAAAGACAATGAGTCCTTTCAAAATGGCATTGAAATATTGTAAAAGGTAAAAAACTGAAATTCTTTAAAAATCTGTTTTCAAACTTCCTAACATAAAACATGCTTAGCATCCTTAACAATTCACAGCATTGATACTAATACAACTCTGCCACAGACAAACAAATGACAGTTCACTGCACTCAAAGGCACAATGCACTCTGCCCATTACATAACAACAATACAGCTAACAAATCACAGCAAAAAACCAAATACAACAACAACAAACAACCTCCTGTTGCCTTCACTGATATTCTCACCTCTACCCCTTCCATGGCAGGCTGAACCAAAACAAAAATTACAGCATGAAAAAATGCAACAAAAAAGGAAAAGGAAAAAAAGAAAAGTAGATACTATTCTTCAGATTGCAAGTCATAAACTGACTTAATAGGTTATTTTCTCACCTCAAACTGACAGAATGGAGACAACGAACATCTCCCGCACTCTGAAATGCTCTCCTGAGGATGGGGAGGAAAATCATCTTTTTTTTTTCTACTTAAGTTATTTACACATAACTTCCCACACACTCGTACACAGTAAGAACTAATGAGTAAACAAGACAATGAAAAGACAATATTCAGATAGCACTTCAGACAGAGGAATAGCCAGACATATGACAAGACAAACCTCTATCCCTCACAAATCAAACTCCACAAGATATTTTATGAGAAAGCACCCATTCCCAACAAAAATGAAAAATAGGGACTTGAGAAGTTATAAGCTAAAAAACTATATAAACAGATGTCTGTCGCATATGTGTTGGCAAAGAGAATTGCTTTATTTAGCATGAATGTTCAAGCTTTTATGAAGTTTTCCCACCAAAAGGAGAAATATTTTAGCCACATAGGAGGAAAGATATTTAGTCTCATCCATTGGGTAACTATTATGGTTTAAACAGTGAGGAGAATCCTCAACAGTGGCTACTTATCATGTGGACTCAGATATACTAAGAAGATAATCACATTTGCCCAAAATATGACTACATACAGTTAATGGTTCAATAAGTGTATTAATATAATATGTCATAATGTAATAAATTTTTACAAACTAATAAAAAGAGTTGTAAACAATTATTAAAAATTGAAATAGGGGTGGCTAGGTGGTGCAGTGGATAGAGCACCAGCCTTGGAGTCAGGAGTACCTGAGTTCAAATCTGGCCTCAGACACACCTAGCCATGTGGCCTTGGGCAAGCTACTTTACCCCATTGCGTTGAAAAAAAAAATCTAAAAAAAAATTGAAATAGATACAAGGGACAAAGTTTAATAGCCCCTTCCTCACATTAACAACCAAATTAACTGAGAAGATTCAGTTTTCTATATTTGTATTTTTTTAAAAATATGAAACTTCAGTTAATTTTTTGAGAGAACAATGATCTTCTGGGATCTTTATAAGCATAAGCAAGTCAAATGTTTCCCAACAATTCCAACCAGATGCATAACACACATGACAAAATGCCAGTGGTTAGGGTAAAAATCAGTAAAGTCTGAATTAGGTAAGGAAGAAGATAGTCTTTTCCAATAAAGGCTATGTGGTCATTAGATTCCATTGAAAAACTAACCATCATCTCTCAAATTCAGATTCTCTGAATTTACTAGTGAGTTGTTAGATCCACTCTGGAGCTGCCTACACAATTTGGCTAAAACTTATTACTAATAAAAAGTATTTCTCTTGTAACATTGCCAACTTTCTGAATTCAAGTATACCTTTGTGGGGAAAAAAAAAGTAAGAGTTTAACTAAAAAGGGATTTTGTCCTTTGGGGAAGACTCAGTCTGCAAGTTTTATAAAACATCTCTCATAGATTTGACTAAGCACCTTGTACAGTGCCTTGTTATAAAGATTAATGGAAAAGTTGAAATATAAATTAACTTGAAAGTCAGAGAAATACAGAAGGTATTTTGTTCCTCCTTCCTCTTAGAGCATAAAATTTTTTTTAATGAATTCTGTTGAGTCCAATATGGTAATTGCCATGTTTTTAGTACTTTTGATTATTAACAAACATTCAAAGAAAAATTTCTTCCAAGGTTAAAATGCTAGTTTAATTTTGTTTAGTTAGTTCTTTTAAAAACAGGAAATGTGACTTACATGAATAATGACACAGAATGGTTGAAACAAAGCACAATAAAACAAGAAAATGCATTGTTTGGGATGAAATGAAGCATCTAACACTTAGGTACAACAGAACAGGAAGCTATTTTGATTAGGCTCCTGATTTCTATACAGAAATCCCTATGCAATAGATTGCTGTAAAATCCAATCAGACTTTACAGAAACCTAAGAGAATCACAATCCATATATGACAATATACATTCATGTTATAACCCAAGCATAACAGTTAGTTGTTACTTACTAAAAATCAACTAGCTTCAAATCTTAATATAAGTATTAATGTTAGATTCAAAATAGTTTTTAAAAAGCAACAGATTATGCTGGAAAAAATGGCATTAGTCAATCAACCTAAAATACTGACAATAAATCTATAAGAATGAATGTAACCCAAAGTATCATTCAACATTCTTCCCACTTCAAGAAATTAACTCAGCATAACAGCAAACTGAAGAGGGAGAAGGACTTCTGGCCTGTGAAGCAAGCCCATTTCAGAGAATCTGTGAACTAATATGAAGGGGAAAAGATTACTCTCATTCTTTAAAATTCTTTAGTAAATTTTACCATATAATGGTAAACATAAACATTAATCCAGCATGTTATAATCAAAAGGAATATAAATTAAGAGGGAAAAAAAGTATAAGAACCAAAATTCTGGAGCTATAAGGCTCCTCAGAGCTTGCCTCTTCCAAGTACATCAAAGCCAGCCAAAATTAAACTTAATTATTAAATAACACTAGTTAGCAAAATTCATTGTCAATAATTACATAAAATGTACCGGACAAAGAAACTACTGCCTAGTCTTTTAGCAAAAACAAAATTTCAGTGTTAACCAAAGTTACAATTAGCAATGCCACCCCTCCCTAAAAATGAATAAGTAAACTTACATTTCCATCACTTCTCTGTCCACCTTTGTGAGTGATAACAACCACTTCCATCCACTTGCGTAGATGTTGCTATTATAAATAAAACATTAAATTTATAATTAGTCAAACTTTATTATGGTCCACAACAACATACATTGCCTCAAATAGCAAATAAACTATTAACTTAGTATCTTTACATTCTTAAGAGAGGTGTTTTCTTCTATATCAGATAAAATAAACGTGACAAGATAAATAAAAGGGTAGAACAATGGTCCCCACACTATGACTCAAATATCATGTTTTAAAGATCCAGAGTCAAAGACTAATAGGGTAAATTCATTTTCCTTTAACAGAGACCACCTAAAATAATTCAAAATTATGCTATAAACAGTTCAGATTTGGGGAAAGAATTGAAATGTATATATATATATATATATATATATATGTATATATATATACATATATATATATATATATATATGTTACTAACATATCACCCTCACCCTCACCACAAATAGTTCATTATCTTCTTAACCCTTAAAAAATAATGCTAAAGACTTCTGACAGACATTCCTGCAATAAGAATGATACCAGTCCAAATAATGATCACAACATCCAAGCAGAAACTAAATTAAGTGCACAAAACTACACAAAAATCAGTCAAGGGGCAAGCAAGGTGGTGCAGTGGATAGAGGACTGGTCCTAGAGTCAAGAGGACCTCAGTTCAAATTTGGCCTCTGCCACTTAAAAATTACCTAGCTGTGTGACTTGGGCAAGCTGCTTAACCCCATTGCCTTGCAAGTCAAAAAAAAAAAAAAAGTGAGCCAGAAGTCCATGACAGTGGATGGAAACCCATAGGAGGGCTCCTGGAATTTAGAAAGAAGGCTTGTCAGCTCTTGAATTAAGAAATCAAAACTCCAGAGTTCTAAGAGAGGGCCTTGAAGAAATAGCTCTTCTTTCAACATGGGTCTATCCTGGAGATGGAGGCCTAGAAGGTTTCCAGATAATCCACATAGGATGAAACATGATCAGATAACCTATCCAAGAATATAGCAGAAGGCAAATTCTGATCCTGGAATAAGGTTTCTATACAGCAACTAAGACTAGAGAGATAAGTAACAAGACAGATGATAAAAAAAATGGAGGTTCAGCAATGTCTAAAAACTCAATCTATAGAAGTTGTAAAATCATAAGCAGAGTATCAAAAGACAGAAAGAATCTTCCATAAGGACTATACGAATATCTAGAAGCAAGGAAGAAAGATGTTAAAAAATGAAATAAAAATTGTGAAGGAAAATAGCTTACAATAGAAAGTATTGAACTTTGTACAAGATATGAATTCGCTAAAAATTAGAACAAAGAGAAATTTTAGACCATAAAAAAGCAAAATTATTACACCAAAATCAAAAGATTGAAAAATTAGAAGACAATATAAGGGACTTATTTTCAAAAACACTTGACCTGGTGGTAAACAAAATGAGAAATAACTTAAGGTTTCTTAAATTAAAGTATTCTTATACTCCCTAAAAACCATGATTTATACATATAAAAAAAAAGCCCAGACATTTATTCAAGAACTCACAAATAGAAACTGCCCAAATCTATTAAAGCTAGAAGGAAAAGTCAAAACAGAAAAAAATAAAACTCTGAAAGAAATTCCAAAACGAACAGTCCTTGAAATTTTTACAGTCAAACTCCTGTGGAGGAAAATATTGCAGGAGCCAAAAAGAGTTCAAGTACCAATGAACTGCAATCAGGATAACCTAAGTACAATTTTCCCATTTAAATAAAAGGAGATCTTGGAAAACAATATTCCAATAGACAAAAGGCTGAAACTTAAAGTCAAACATAATTTATCGTGCAAAACTAAGTATAATCTTACTGGACAAAAAACAAAGACTTCACACCCTTAATGGAACATAGGTCTTTCAAGTATTCCTGGAGAGAAAAAAAATAACATCTAGGCAAAGACATTAAAATGAAAACATAAGAATTAGAAAAGGACTTTAAGAGGAAGAGTTAACAATCCAACAGAGAGACAAGAAACAAGTTTCCAATTCAAAAACTTAATGTCTTTAAAGGGTATCAAGAGAATTGAAATAGAATATTTTTTGAAGGGGGAGGTAGATTGCTCTGTTTTGGAGATGAGATAAAAAAGTAAAGGCAAAAGGAATACACCTAGAATAGAAAAGACAATGTACTATTTTATAAATTCTCATAATTGAGATATGTGAGAAGAATATACAACAAACCTGAAAGAGTAGGAAGGTAGATAAGCATCTCATGAACTTCTTTTTAAAATAGGATAAAGTTAGTTTGAAAATATTCAAACACAGAGTTTGGTATAGAAATATAATGAACTCATTAGGGAAATAGCAAGGGATAAGGAGAAGAGCAGTTAAGTGGGGGGTTAGTAGCTGTAAGGAAATATTGGAAAACAAACTTCCTGATCTCAAAGGAAGAATTAAAAAGGAAAAAAAGAAAAAAAATCAAACTAATGGAATGCCTATCATCTGGGGAGTCATTGAATGAATAAAGGCAAAAAGAATATAATGAAATGTCATTGCACTGTAGAAAAGGACAAAAAAGTGATTTCTGAGAATACAAAAGTGAAGTGAGCAGAAGCAAAACAATTTTATACAGTGATAATACTGTAATGCAAAACAATTTTCAAAGTCTTCAGCATTATAAGATCAAGTCAATGACTAAATTTCCATGCCCCTCCCTCCTGGTGGAGAAGATGGATTCAAAGTGCAGAAGAGAAAGACACTGTTGGTTATGACCACTGTGTGGATTTGTTTTGTCTGACTATGTCTATTTGCTAAAAGATTTAGTTCTTTTTTTTCTGTTTTTAATTGGAGAGGTAAAAATGAGGTCAAAGAAAGAAGAAAAAAAGGAGCTAAGAGCTTTGAAAATTGAATTTACTATTATTATTATAATCAGACAGTATGAAACCAAGATTAAGCTTCATATAAAATGTTCATTTTCATGTGATAAGTTCAGAATAAAAATTTTTTCAAGAAAATAATGGAGACCTGAATCTTGTTCTCAAAAATAGTTAGGTAATAATAACTAAGAATGAGATAGTTAAATTCAAAGCTATTCAGAAAAAGTTAAATATTGTTTTTGATACGAAGTTAGACATTATTGATACCACTGCAAGTAAAGCAATTACATAAATATAATAAACAAAAAGCATCTGCTACACAACTAAATCTAAAATGTTAAACATCTAACCTTTAGGTCAGAGGTAGGTGTGCTGGATTAAACAAACAAGTCATGCTGAAAAGGAAATAATGTGCCATTTTGCATGTGTTATATATACCCCCTCACAGACACACATAAATAGAATTCAAGTAAAACACTAAAGAGTCAAAATTCTTTTTTTTCCTGACCAAAATTAATTAAAAATATCAAAACAGAAAACTTTAATTCACTTGTTAATTCAACAAGAATATGGAAATTCCCTAAAATTTACAGTTTGATTTTTCCCATATAAAAATAAAATAATTCTAATACCTAAATATATATAACTTACCATCATCTGATCACAAAATTTATCATTAAAGGAGTTTGGGAAGAGCCTAGTGACAGAGGTAAGACGATTTACTACATTCAATGTCAAGCTTCGATAATCCCCTAACATCATCAATAAAGGCCTCATGTGTGTGTGAATCTGGTCAACTTCTATTGTAGCACCTTCCAAAAACTGTAAGAAAACAAAACACAGATATTAATAAAATTAAAAACAAAGGTATCTGAAAGACACATAAAGTTTAAACCATTACAGAAACCTGAGTGGAATTAATCTAATAATGTTTTATAGAATGAAAGAAATTTTAAATTATTTTGAATAAATTGGTCATTTACATACTTCCAACTGCTCTCCTAAAAAAATGAGATACCTAAATTTTGATTTCAAGAACAGATCTAAAATATGAAAAATCCAAAAAAATGATAGAACTAGATTTTCATATATAAGGAAAACCAGCAGCTAGAAGCTTAATATAGAAACTGCAATAATATTTTGGGGGGTTTTTTTGGTGAAGCAATGGGGTTATTTTCCCAAGATCACACATTAAGTATCAAGTATCTGAAGCCATATTTGAACTCAGGTCCTCCTGACTCCAACCACCTAGCTGTTCCAGTAATATTTTTAAGATCACTCTCTCTCTCTCTACATATATATATACATATACATATACATATACATATACATATATATATATATATATATAGTACATATATTAGATTTTGTAAGGCAATGGGGTTAAGTGGCTTGCCCAAGGCCACACAGCTAGGTAATTATTAAGTGTCTGAGGCCAGATTTGAACTCAGGTACTCCTGCCTCCAGGGTCAGTGCTTTATCCACTGTGCCACCTATAGCTCCCCCATGACTAGGCTATATTGAGCCTTTGCATGAAAAATTAGAGTTCATCAAAATATATATAAAGAAGGATTTAAAACAAAACTTTTAAAAATGTCACTAACCTTTCTCATGCATGCCTCCCCTGCCTCCTGAAGCTCATTATTTGTTGAATTTAGTGCCTTGAAAAGTGCAGCAATGATTTTCTCCCTGGATTGAGGAAGATAATTGCAGGCAGCAAGAGCATCTTAAAGATAGGGAAGAAGAGAATGTAATCAGTACAATTTTTATTATTAACCTATGATAGTAGGTCAATATTATTCTTGTTTAAAGATTCCTGGTACTAGTGCTCCTTTGTTATCCTAAAATTTCAAAACAGTTAGACCCAATCAACAGCTTATGCCTTTGACAAAAATACAAATTTACATTCTTCCATATTTCTTACTATATTATCTAGAACTGAGTCCAGTCTCAAGAGATAGGCCAAGAGGTCTTTATTCACTTCATCACATGCCAGCAGCCAGCTAGCATCCCCCAACCCAACAAATGGTTATAGAATTAAATGATCCACTAACTAGCTTGAAATCAATTAACCAATCAATAATCATATATTAAGAATCTTCTATGTATCTAATACTGAGAGAAAAAAAGATGAAAATTAAAGTTCTTATCCTTGTTAAACTTACATTCTAATTGGAGGTGAGGGGAGTGGAGAGATCGATCTCTGTATACATAAATACATATAAAATAAATACATGATATTTTCTTGTTAAAACTAAGACTGGAGGCAAGCACGAGTTGCTATAGAGAATGAGAAAAGAACTCATAGAGGAGCTATCATTTGAGGATTCCTAAAGGAAAAACTGAGGAGACAGTGCATTCCAAGGAGAGGGAACAGTCTGGACAAAGAGAGAGAAAGAAGAGATGGAGCGAAGTGTGGTAAGGAAATAGTTTTTCTGGATTATATACTGAACAAAGACAAATGCTAGATATTAAGACACATAAGGGAGGCTATGTGGGGCTTTAAATGCCCTGCAAAGTAATTCTAAAAGTATTAAGGAGCACCTGGATAGGGAAAAATGAAGGTGTCCAGACCCCTGACTTAGGAATATTATTACACATTGGCAGTTGTTTACAAGAGAGAATGTAACTGTGATTCATGGAGACATGATCTTGGAAGAATCAAAATTGCAGGTGATCCAAAGAGTCATTCAAAAAACACATGGTGAGTGTAAACAGACTACTGTAAATTATCAATGATGACATGTAAGAATTCAATAATTCAGGTTAATAAAAATTAAGTACCTAGTGTATATATAAAGTGCTATATATGTAAGGCACTAAAATTGCAAACACAAATAAAATTACCTGCCTTCATGACACTGCAATATTACTAAATTTACATAGATAAATAAATTCAAAAATAGTTTGAAGAAGGAAAGAAAATCATCAACAACTCAGAGGTTCAGGAAAGGCTTTATGGAAAAAGTAGGAGTTAAACAATTCAAAAGGCAGAAATGAGATTGGAATACATTCAAAGGTAGGGAAGTAAGAGTTGAAAGTTCAAGTTTGGGGAATGACAAGTAAACAAATTTTGTGGGTACACAATTCAAGAAAGGGAAAATTTTGAAATTTGTCTAGAATCAAGACTTTGAAGAGCTTTAAATATCAAGGTTAGGGATTTCAATTTTATCCTGGAAGCACTAGAATTACAGATCTGACCAGGAGAGAGACATGGTCAGATCTATGCTTTGCCAGGTGCTAAAGATGTCTCTAAAGAAACTCATGACCAGAATGGGGAATGAGCTGGGCTTAAGAGTCAGGGTTAAGAAATAGACAGTTGGAAAAAAAAACCTTAAAAAAAAAAGAAATGGACAGTTGGAAGTGTTGCTTGGCTATCTACAAAACAGTAAATAATTTGAAGTAATTCTCTAACACATTCATATAGAGGATTAGGGAAGAGAACCATAGACTAAAATCATATTCTATGGGTTGCATTATGTTCTGGTGAAGGAGTGCTCCCATTGATGATATCTCAGATACATTAAAGTACAAGTAATCATTGAAGGCTTTGCCTCAGTCAAACCAAGACATGAGAAAGATCTTAAGCTTAAAAAGGTCAAGATCTCCCACTGTACCCAGGGCCATTTCCAGCTGTCCTAATCTAAAACTTGCCACTGGATCCAGATGGCAGCAGAGGAGAGAGTGAAACTGTTGACAATGCACAGCACCCCCTCTCACTTAAATCCAATTCACTTGCGAGTCATAGCACCACCTTTCTGATATCATGGTCTTCTTCAAGAACCAACAAGAAAACCGAATGAAGTGAATAGATGGGGCGGGGAGACAAGTTAAAAGGTTCCATATATCCAGGGTGAGATGTAATGAGGGTTCAGAATTAGATTGTGACTATGTTGAATAGAGAGGAGAGTGATGAGAAATGTTGTAGCGGTAGAAATGACAAAAAAAGCTGTGTGTATGGCAATGTGGGGAAAGAGAGAGTGAGGAAAAGAAAAAGTTATTGAAATTTTGTCAGGCAATTGGGAAGTCTTACATGAACTGCTACAAACTGAAGTGAGCAGAAAGAGAACAACACTGTATACATTAATAGTAATATTGTAACAATGATCAACCATATGATGATCCAAGAAAATCCCTAAGGGCCTATGATGAAATATATTATATACTTCCAGAGAACATATTCATATATTTATAAATAACATATTTACTTTCACTTTATTTTTCTAGGTTTTCTATTTTCTTTTGCAACATGGCTAATATGGAAATATGTTTTGCATGACTTTACATGTATAATCAATACCAAACTGCTTGCCTGCTAAAGGGGCAGGAGAGGAATGGGAGGGAGGGAAGGAATTTGGAGTTCAAAATTTTTTAAAATGAATGTTAAAAGAGCAGCCAGGTGGCACACTGAATATAACACTGGTCCTGGAGTTCAAATCCAGCCTCAGATATTTAATAATTACCTGTATGTGTGACCCTGGGCAAGTCACTTTAGCCCCATGGCCTTTGCCAAAAAAAAAAGAATGTTAAGGTTTTTACCTGTCACTGGGAAATATTTAACAAAACAAATAAAAATATATTAAAAGGGGGGAAAAAAGAAATTGTCCAGACAAGAGGGGATGAAGGCCTGCACCAGGATGGCAGCAGTGTCAGGGCAAAAAAAGGATATCTAAAAGACATGTTACAAAGCTAAGACTGATCGAACTTGGCAGGTATGGGATATGGGAGGGTCTACTGGGTGAAAGTACATTAATAGTCATAAATGACATACTCATTTGAGCATGAGTGACTAGGAAGATAGTGGTGCCCTCAACAGTTACAAGGAAGTTAGGAAGATGGATTTAGGGGAAAATCAAACTAAATTTAAGATTACTACAGAACATTCAATTCAAGATGTAAAAGGGGCAGTTAGACTGAGAGTAGAGAAGAGAGTTTAGAATTAAGGAGAGTGATTAAGGTTGGATAAACAGATTTAAGATTCACCTGCAGAGGGGGTGATAACTGAATCCATGGATTCTAATGAGAACATCAACAGAAAAAGTATAGAAAAGGGAGGAACCAGGATAAGGCTGTGCGGGATACCCACAGTTATTACCATGTGTGACTTGGATGAAGATCTAGCAAAGGACAAAAGAAGCAGCCAGACAAGTAAGAAGAGAACCAGGAAAAAAAAGCAGTGTCATAAAAATATCTAAGAGAATTAAAAAAAAAAGAGGGACACAGTATCAAAAGCATTAGAGAAATCAAGAAAGACAATGATTGAGAAAAGGTTTTTAGATTTGGCAATTAAGAGATCATTTGAAATTTTAAAGTGAACAATATTATCAGTTGAATAATGAAGCCATGAAGAGTTAGACAAGACAGAACAACAACCACTTAACTTACTTAATGCTGCAATTCGTAAAGGTACAAGTGATGGAAGACTTTTGTAACATGGTAGTTTCATTAAGGCAACATCTTCAGCCTCACACAAATTTAACAACTGAAAAATAAAGATAAAATATCAATTTATTCTGGTGATCAGAAGACATTTATAATAGTCTTGCAAACAACTACAGAAATCAATCTTCTGTATTACACTTCAACAACAATGAATTACTTTCAAAATTAAATTTAAATTGGTTGCCAGTTCAATCAAAAAGCAATTAAATCAAACAAAAATTTCAAATCAAGGTATCAAAATGTTACTATGCTTCTTTCTTCTAAGAAAGAATAACCAGAGTCTCAACAAAGCAATTATTTCTGACACTAAAGTAAACTTACGCAGATATAAATACACAATATCATATTTGCTCACATTATTCTCCCTTCAGAGGAAAGATTCTTTCTGGCTACCTAAACCCAATGACTCTTCTATTACCATTTCAAATTGTACTTACATAATAAAATTTTCTCTGATAACTCTGGTGTGTGACATTCTAAAAACTTCTAGGATTTACATCATTACTCTTTGGATCAGTACATAGTTTGTTTTTATTATGAATGTCTTGGCTCTGAATGACTATAAGCACCTTGATGAAATGATCTATCTTATACCACAAAATGTGGGTCTGTAAAAAATATTCTTTTCCAAGTTTGCCTTCTAATTAGGAATATGGTCCCATGCCAACATTCAAAGCCTCATTCTTAGTCAAACTCTTAAAACTTAATAATGGTTGTTTAGTCTATTACTACACACCCATTTCTTTAAAAAAAAAAAACTTCAAGCACACCATGAAATATAAAAAGTTCTATACCTCGGTATAGAAAACTTTGTGTTCTACCACATTAAGATCCATTGTAAACAGTCTGGGTTGTAAAGTTGTACAAAATGTGTTTCCTTCCATTAGGCCAATCTGGGCATTTGCAGGTTGATGTCTAAGTAAATGCTTTTTAGGTGGAACCATATCTTGAAGAACCTACAAAGAAAATACAAAAAAGAAATATAAATAACAACAATATTTAAAATATTTTTTAGGGGCGGCTAGGTGGCGCAATGGGGATAGAGCACTGGCCCTGAAGTCAGGAGTACCCGAGTTCAAATCTGACCTCAGACACAATAATTACCTAGCTGTGTGACCTTGGGCAAGTCACTTAACCCCATTGCCTTGCAAAAAACCCTAAAAAAAACAAAACAAAACAAACAAAATATTTTTTAAATTTTATTTAAAATTTTTAAATGATTGTTTTGAGTAAAACAAAAATCTGATTTTTTTATTAGAATAAATGTTTTTCACCCAACCTAAAGAATATAAGTTATGATTAATACTACAAATTCATCATGAGTCTCCAAAGCAGACTTACAGAGGAATCTACAAACTTTAAGCTGTTAATTTTTTTCTACGTTTCTCCCTCTTTTGATCCATCTTTTCCCCTACCTATCTAAACACGGGGTTGAAATCCTTCCCTCTCCCTTTAAATTCTTAGTTGAAGTAAATAAGAGTTTCAACATCTATTTTAAAAGAACATTTCCTTTACTTGATCCTTCTCTCTCTCCTTCTAGTCTACTTTCAATTCTGGTCATCAAATCATGGGCTATCTCTCTTACTTTAAAGTTACAGATTTACCAATTCATACAACCCAGAAAATAAACAATCTTTTCAAGTTGGCAAAGTTACCAATCCTAAGAAATGGGAAGATAGCAAAGGGTGCTATGAAATCTGTATGAGAATACAAATCAAAATTCACACTTGAAATTACTAAATTTCAAAATTAAAAAGAAATAACTTAGAAAATTTTGCATATTGCCCCAATTTCAATGAAAAACATCTCACCTCTTTATGAGGTTCCATAATCACAGTCACACTTTTTCCAGTAACCTGGGCCAGCACCTGAAGTGAATGCATAGCTTGTTTCCTTACAGTGGAATTTGGAGAGGTGACTTCTCGAACTAAATCATGTGTTACATGATGGAAAGATTTTTCCTGAGCTGAAAGAATCTCTTCAGATTTTTCCTCATCTTTCAAAGGAGTTGCACATCTTATCAATAGCTGCTCCAAGGTTGTCTTTGCCATAGCAACTGCTCCATTGGAAACCTACGAATTCATGAACACATTAAAATCAGAGATTTGACTTGAATGAGTAACAGTCATCTTATCATGCAAAAACAAAAATGCAAATAACTCTGCTAAGTACAAAACTAATTAAAATGTGCTTTTGAACTTATCTGCAGAACACTAAAGTCTTTACTAAATAAAATGTTATTATTGAGGGCCATGTCCAAATACTGTTAATGTAAAGAAAACCACTTTACAACTCCAAGAAGGAAATTCTATGGAATGGGATCTTGTGATTTTTTTTAAATTTCTTTAAGGCAATGGGGTTAAAGTGACTTGCCCAAGGTCACACAGGCAATTATTAAGTGTCTGAGGCAGAATTTGAACTCGGGTCCTTCTGACTCCAGGACCAGTGTTCTATGCACTGTGCTACTTAGTTGCTCCTGGAATGGGATCTTGTTATGAGGGGTTCCTAAGTTTACATACTATATAGTTCAGCACAGCATGTGTTTAGACTATATAACCTCATTATTTTTCTGAGGCTGTATTTTCTAAACATTTGCAGTTCTTAGCAGTTTTATTTATATGCAAGCTTATCAACAACTCTCTCAAAATTCAGTTTAAAGTTAACTAACAAAACATATAAATGCTTATTATGTGAGATACCATGATAAGTACTAGATATACAAAGGTAGAAATTTATTACAAAGGGAATTTATCAACTGGAGTAAAGCTGAACATTGGAAAAGAAGAGCTGCCAACAGTATGAAACAGAAAGACCAGTTAGGTGAGAGAAAAGAAGATATAGGGCAACCACTGTGGGAAGTGTGATAAGGAATAAACAGGATTTAAATAAAAGATCTCCAAGGCAAAGACAAGAGTAGAGTTGAATTTAGAGAGCATAATTTGTAGTCAGGCATCAAAGTTTCATGACTTTGTCTAGCAGCAACTGGCTACTCAGAGAAGGAATGCTCAAGGAAAAAGCAAAAGTTACACAGGGTTACTAGTTTGGTTTAGCAGAATAGAAACTGATTGGAGCATCAAGGAAGCAAGACTGAAAGGTAGAGCAAAGGACAATATCTAATTTGCAAAGAGCAAAGCAGTAGAGAAGACCAGAACATAGGAATAGGAATAATAGGAAGAGCAGGGGAGGGGAAAATAAAAGCTAAGGCTTAGAATAAGGGAAAAGACAAGGTAAGAGAGAAGTAATAGAATGAGAGGTCAAAAAAGCACGAGATAGAATTTCCAAGGCAATATATTGGATATGGAACAGTTTTAAGTTAAGATAAGATCTAATAGGTGGATGATATTGAAGGGAAATAAAAATGTGAGGAGCTGAGAAATTCAAAAAATTGTTTCAGAAGAATGAAATTTATGAGGAACTCTAATATTAAATTTTAATTAATTTTATCTTTGTTACCCCTACTGCTTACTAAATAAGCAGGTGCTTATAATGGTTTGTAGAATTGAATTGACAGGACTCTATTTTATGTTCTTATCCATTCTCTTGAGACCAGTATTATACAAATAAATAGTCTTCATGAATTCTATTAAGTTTAAACCCAGTGGCCTATATTTTTTCTTTATTTACTAATGGTTGCAATCTCATTCACACTGCTTTCACTTGAAGACTCTGAATCATGATTAGTTTGGTGATTGTGCTTGGCAATTCAAACACAAGTTTTATCTAACTATATCTATCTGTCTATCCATCCAATGTAAATTTATTAACAAATAGTAGAATAAACTTTCTGCCCTGTTTTCCTCATAAAAAAAAGTCAAAAATGGACACTGTTCTGAAAGCAGAATATCAAATTTGGGAAAAAATAATTGTACTTTTGATTTTTTAAAACAATAACACAACATCAAATGTAAAAGCTACAAGAAGTCAACTATTAAAAATAAAAGACACAAAACTGTGAATCAAAACAACTGAATTATCTAAATATTACACTAAAACTATGTAGTACTCAGTTACTATATAAAAATCAAAAGTACAAGTTGAAATCATCCATACATTAAATACCTCTCCAGTCAGGTCCATCATCACAAAAAGAAGGGCTTTAAGGAAAGTCTGTTGGTTCTGAAGGACCCAGATGAGAGGTAGTCGTTCCATGAGGAATTTAATAGACACCACACCCCCTAGTTTTGCATACCAAGCTTGTTCATAACAGCAAGCACACAAACGTTCCACAATGTAAGAAAACAGGGGAAGCTGACAAGCCTAAAACAAAGGAACATAGAAAATTAATGCTTTGTGTGAGAAATATCTAACAGCATTACAACAGAAATAGAATAAATTTCACAAATAAATAGCACTTACCCTTTCCTTTGAGCCCAGAATGATACTTGCCACATCAAATATGACAGCTAGAGCTACCTCCCCTATTTTACAAAGTTCCTTCTCCTCATATGCCATACAAATCGCTATTGCATCAATAAGCACCAAAGGATCCATTCCCTTTGACCCATTTTCTTCACTATGAAACATGGCTGTGCTGGGTTGACTTCCCACTTGGTAGCACTGTAGCAAAAAAGGTCCTAAAATGAGGTTTTAAGGAGGGGGTAGAAAACAGAGATCAACAAATAAATAAATATGGGTTTTTAAAAAATTAAAGTGATCAAAAATAAAAACCAACAGAATTCTACTGCTTTTATAATGACAGTAGACATCTATATGTCTTTCCATTTTCCACATTTTAAATTTCAATAGTTTCTGAAAAAACACAGAAGGAAGGTTCTAGAGACATTTTTAAATTCCATATGAACAAAACTAAGTGATTTTGTTCATAGTGACACAGTTAGCAAGGACAAAAGCAGGTTCACAGCTTGGGTCTTGCTCAGGTCAAGTAGCATTCTCTCACACTACTACCTTTTATCTGATCCTGAAAATCTTTAACTCTCAAGCTACAGAATCATGAGAATTCAGGAGTGGTACACTGAAGTCTTAATTCCTTTAAACTGTGTAACAAAAATTACATACAAACCACAAGGGATAGTCTTTTAATTCTTTTCTTCATAAAGCATGTCACTATCATCTCAATCAAAGCTAAATAATAGTTTTAATAAGATTCTTAAATGGGCAATGAAAGATAATAGCTATAAAAATTTTAAGAGTCATTATAAAAATAATTGATTTCTGTCACATGCTCAAAAAATTTCCTGTCAGAGAGCATCACATTAAGTTATGATGGGCTCTAACACTTACTAGACAAATACTAAAAACAGCTGGTATCAAATGTCTCCAATGTCCTCAGTATGATGCCAGGTAGTATGTAGGATGGGTTTTGTGACCAGACCTGTTATTTCCTAAGTGTATTCAACTCCTAAGGAAGTACTTTTTCTACCCAACACAAAGTGTCACTTTCTCTCTAAGTTTCAGAACACTGAAAGGATAATTTGCCTGGTCTCATTCAATCAGTACATGTCAGAACCAGAATAGGAATTCAACCTTTCCTGTCTCACTCCCAGGCCAGTTCTCTACTGACTCTGTCGTGAGTGTCAAACTTAAATAGAAATAGAGTCACAAACAGGTACATAAGGATCTCTACAGGCCAACATACTGACTTAGAAAACCACAAACAATCTATTTTACTTTTATTTATTTTGTTAAATATTTCCTGATCCCATTTAAATCTTCATCTGAACACCCTATTTGACACCTCTGCCTTGATGCCTCACAGTACAGTAGGAGTTCCCAACTTGGGACAAATTCACCCCTCTCCCCCCAGAATAAAATAAAATTGTCAAGGAGGCACAGAAATCTTAATAAATTATTATGTTATCCTACTGGACAGTTCCAAAAAGTGGTAGTTAGTGAAAAATTGTTATGTACTGGATAAAATTTTCTGTATAAAAAATTAAGCAATTTTATTTCCTATATATACATACATAGTAAATACTATTTCCTTTCACAGTGATTGGGGGTATGGGAAGGTTTGCACTAAGTCCTGCTAAAGGGGATAACACCACAAACACAGTCAATGCCAGAAATTAAGTTTGGAATCTAGTTGTGGAGATCAAATTAATATAATTGAAGCAAATATGCCTATTGAACTGGTAGAAAGAGATTATAGATGCCAGGCAGGTCAGAAACAAAGAAAATAAGGCAGGAATAAGTACTGTATTCTCAGGTCATGATGAGAAAATTGGCCCTGCACAATCAGACACTAACTGGTGAGTGTTACTCAATAAGGAGGTATTATGAGATAGTTGGATATATTAATGTCACACTTCAAATGAGATAGACAACAAATAAGTAAGTTTTTATACTTTATATCAATGCTCTCATAATTATTCATCTAGTTTATACAAGAATCAGATCCAATGGAGCTTCTGAGGGTGGGGAGTGGGGAAGATGGTGTCAGAAAGATATAAAAAAATTTTTAAGATTTGCTATAACATAATCCCCAATAAGTGGTCAAAGGATACATAGAAGCAGTTTTCAGGTAAAGGAATCAAATCTATCTATAATCATATGAAAAAAATGCTCTAAATCACTACTGACTAAAGAAATTCAAATTAAAACAGCTCTGAAATATCACTTCATACCTATCAGATTGGCTAATATGATAGAAAAGATTGGGTATGCCCATCAATGAGGAAATGGTTGAACAAGTGGTAATATGTGATTTTGATAAAATATTATTGTGCTATAAGAAATGACAAGCTTTTAAAAACATGGAAAGACTTAGACGAACATATGCAAAAGGAAGTGAGCAGAACCAGGTGAGCATCATATACAGTAACAATATTTTATGATGATCAACTGTAAATGACTTGACTAATATTGGAAACGTTTTGTATGACTGGAGTTGTATAACCTATATCAAATCATTTGCCAGAGGAGGGAGGGAAGAAGAGAAACTGGAACTCTATTTTTTTTAATTGTTAAAAATTATTTTTATATGGAATTGGAAAAAATGAACTATTTTTTAAAAAAATGTCTGACCACACTGCTAAAATGCCATTCATTGTATACCTGGAGTTTAAAAATAATAGCCTAAAACAGACTTCAAAGTCTCAAATATATCATTTACAATAAATTCAAGTGACTTTAACATACTGTACTTACCACACTGTTGGGCTACTGCTACCATAGTATAGTGACGAATTAAGCTGGCTACAAAAGGCAGAGCACTAGGTCGAAGATCCTTGATGACAGCAGACATGAATGCACCAGTCAATGCTTGTTCAAAAGTTTTACGGGCTGGAGTATCTTGTGCTTTATATCGATGTGAAATAATTACACTAGGTATGGACTTCTCTGTAAAGCTAAAAGACAAAATTACATCTATTATCATAACCCTAAACAACTATGCTGGCAATTCAACTGTAATCATTACAGGCTTCATTTACAACTTGCATGTCCTCCTTGTTCAGATACTACTGACTCACTTCATTTACTCCACTTTAATTTTATCAAATCCTAGTCTCAAATATAATAGATGGTTTAATTTCAAGACAAACATTTACAGTCAATAGCTCAAGGAAAGAAAAATATATTTCAAAGAATATTTAAGCATTTTACACCAAAAGAAGGAATAAGTACAGAAATGTTTTATGAGATTATTCAAAATCGTAAAAAGCATGAATGGCTTAGCCCTACCTAAATTTATTTATAAAATATCTTGAATGATTTTTTTGACACTGAATTTTCATTTAGTATATTAAAAAATACCAGGGATTTTACTGTAAAAATTACATATACATTTTCTGTGAAGGTTTTCTTCCTCTTCCCTTCTGGATATTATTCCCATTATTAAACCTTTGTTCACAGTTTATTGATATCCTATTACTATGAAGACAACTTAAAACTAAAAAATTTCTACCAAGGCTGGGAGAGTCTTCTTAAACATCAGTTGTTCTATAGGCTGCTCTTATAGAAATCATAACATTTCTAATTACTATGAGAAGACAAATAACAACAGATATAAACAATTCTACTAACAACTAAAAAAGGAAATTTCTCCACGATTTTAAGAAAATCAATTAAACGACAATAAGGAAATCACATTGTTTAAAAAATCAAGAACTATTTTTATTATATTAAAAGGATATATGTACTTTTCAACAATAAAGTAGAATGGACCTTTATTATTGAGATTCTTTATTTGTAAAGTAGGTTCTTCTTACATCTCAAACAAAAGTTATCAAAGACATCATTTTATAATATAATGTGCTCTTACCCAAAAGTTATTTCTATGGTATGAACTCAGGGCATGTACGAGCAAGGTTCCTTCCACTTTAAAATTCTATAATCAAAGTAATAAGTGGTCTCATGAGTGGAATGAGACCACATTCCATCATTCAGGATGCTTCACATAATTCTTAATGGAGTCTATGATTACATTAAGTTTTTTGGCTCATATTAAGCTTTTATTCAAGTAGTAATTGGCTGTCCAGTCAACCAATATGTCAAGAATACATAGGTAGAAGACAATCTGTTGATGGTATCATTTATGGGTCCATCAAAGCCTGAAATGTCAGTATTATCTTTGAGTACTTGTTATCATACTAACTGATTGATAGCTTCATATATTACTAGGTTAAAAAAAATCAATCTCTTAAGTCTGAAGTTTTGTTCAACATTGGCCAGAAAATAAGCCCAAGTTGCCCTCTCTATTCCTAATTTCTAAAGAAAATTATATAGACACATCACACTCCACTTTATAATCTGAAATTACCAACATACTTTGGATGTGCAAGGAGCTGATATAAGGCATGTTTATTATCATCCAAATTCATCATGGCTACTAAGAAGCATTTTATTACTTCCCAAGCTTGCCTCCGATAGTATGGTTCTGTGTTTGCACTTTTCAGGCAGTCCAAAGCCGTTTCTATGGCCTGCAATTAAAAAAACAAAACTTTTTACATAAATAAATAAATATATACGTATGTGTATATATAAATAATATTGAAGAGTACTAAAAACTTTACAATATTAAAAAACTTAACATCTATCTAAAGCCACAACCAAGCCCAATATGTATTGTCATATGACAATAAAATATTATTGAAGGAAACCTGTAGAGGAATTTTTTTAAGAGGAAGGAATTATATGAAACAAAGTATTCCCTTGTTCAGTTGACTATAAAATGAAATTCAATTATTTGTGTATAAATAATAAATGAAATCATGCATGTCCCTTGTTATAAGAAATTAATGTTTTCCCTTTGGAAAAATAATTTTTTGATAGATTAACTATATGTTCATAATACCCATCAAATCACTTATCATCATCATCTTATCAAAGTCCCAATGAAAAGAACAGTGAGCTTTTTTCAGACTAATGAAATGGAACTTTTCTTGTAAAAGACTAAAAGGAAAGATGAATTTCTTATTCTTTTATTTTATTTCCAATTTTTTAAATTGTTTTTTCAATGCTTATGAAGTGCAATATAAATTCCTAGTAATCATATCTAGAAAAAGACAAATAATTTGGAATTCTTTAAACCTTTTAATATAAGTTTTAAAATATATTATTTTTAAAAGTTTAAATTATTAAATAATTAAATTATTATTATCAAATTATTTTTAAAAGTTTAAATTATTAAGAAACTGATTTAAAGTTTAATTAGAATATAGGGGGAAATTTTTGTTCTACTATACTATTTTATATCTTAAGTGTAACAACAATGGCTATTACTGAAACATATTATAAATTCGGGATTTCTGAGCATTTTTTCCAAATTAGCAATGTTGGCAGATTATTAAAACTATTATTCCAATTTAAGGAATATATTCCTAAAAAAAATTCCTTCAAGAATTTAAGGAGGGGCAGCTAGGTGGCGTAGTGGATAAAGCACCAGCCCTGAAGTCAGGAGTACCTGGGCTCAAATCCGGTCTCAGACACTTAATAATTGCTGTGTGGCCTTGGGCAAGCCACTTAACCCCGTTTGCCTTGCAAAAAAAAAAAAAACAACCCTAAAAAAAAAGAATTTAAGGAAAAATGCTGCCTTAAAAAAACTACTTCAAGAATTAGTGATGAGGGGAGGAGCCAAGAAGGCAGGATAAGAACAGTCTTTCCCAGGAGCTCTCTCCAAAATATGTCAAAAACCTTAAAATTATGACTAAATTTTCAAGAGACAGAACCCACAGAAAGATCCAGTGAGCCAATTCTCTAGCTCAAGGTAACCTGGAAGCTCTGTTCCATGGGGTTGGAGGAGGCAGCAGCTGCTGGCTCCCAGAAGTAGAAGCAGTTTCCTGACCTGCCAGCCCAAGGAATACTGAACACAACTTGGAAGATCAGCTCTGCAAAAGCGAGTGTAAAGCCCAGGCCAGCTTGGTACCAATGCAGCTGTGGCCCTCAGCATATCCCAGATCCAAGGAAATGGAAGCATACCTGTTTAGCCACCCCAGCAACTGCTCCCAGAGTGCTCAATCCACAGAAGGTAAGGGGGCGGGGGGCAATTGTCAAGGTCTCTCCTTTGACCCTAGGACAGGACTCTTGTGCTTTTCCCATGCTCAAATGCTGGTCACAGTCTAAACCCCCATACTGCCATAGCAGAGCAAGAACCCTCCTCACAGCTCCAAGGCAGAGGGGAAGGGTTATGGCAGTCAGAGCCTCCCATAAGACCTTAAAGGAATTGAGTTCCTTGCAGGGGTGTCCCAATAATACTCAAAAGCTCAGGAAGCACCCCAAACCAGGTACAGGCTGGGGAAATGAGTAAACAGGAAAAAAAGGAACTTGACCATAGACAATTACTTTGGTCCCATGGAAGATCAAAACACACACTCAGAAGATGACAAAGTCCAAGCTTCTGTATCCAAAGCTCCAAAATAATAAGAGTTGGGCTCAGGCTATGGCAGAGCTCAAAAGATTTTGATAATCAAGTATAAGGGAGGCAAAGGAAAAATCAGAAAGGGAAAATAAGAGAGTTGCAGGAAAACCATGAAAACCAAGTCAGCAACTTAGTCAAAGGAGATCCAAAGAAATGCTGAAGAAAAACCACACATCAAAAACCAGTCTAGGTCAAATGGAAAAAGTAGTCTAAAAAGTTAATGAGGAGAAGAATAACTTAAAAAGCAGAACTGGCCAGAAAAGGGGAAAAGAAAGCTATCTGAAGAAAACAACTCCTTCAAGTGTAGAATGGAACTAAAGGAAGCTTTGCAAGGAATCAAGAAACAATTAAATGATACCAAAAGAATGAAAAACTAGAAGAAAACATGAAATATCTCATCGAAGAAAAAAAAACTGACCTGGAAAACAGATTCAGAAGAGACAATTTAAATTACTGGGCTACCTGAAAGTCATGATCAGGAAAAGAGCCTTGACTTCACTTTAAAAGAATTTCTACAGGAAAACTGCCCTGATAGCCTAGAAGCAGAGGACAAAATAGAAACTGAGGGAATCCACCCATCTCCCCTGGAAAGAGAACAAAAAAAAAAAACCCAGGAATATTTTAGCCAAATTCCAGAACTCCCAAGTCAAAGAGGAAATATTACAAACATCCAGAACAAAAGAAGTCAAATATTGTGGTGCTGCAGTCAGGATCACACAGGACTTAGCAACATCCATATTAAAGGCTCACAGGGCTTGGAATATGCCCTGCTTATTGCACCACTCAGCTGCCCCACAGCATACTTTTGAAGAGGGACAGTAGGAAAGGAGAGAGAAAATATATTAAATTGCAGTGGGGAGGAATGGATGGAGGGAATTACAATCAGCAATGGCAACTGTGGAAAAAATAGGGAAGTACTTCTCTGATGGATTTATGATAAAGAATGTGATCCACCCCAGAGACAGAGATGATGATATCTGAACAAACTGAAGCATGTTTTATTTTTCTCTTTCTTTCACTTTATTTCTTGTGAGGCTTTTTACTTTTGTGGGAGGAGTGGGGATTATTTACTCTTACAACAAGACTATTTTAGTAATGCATAAATAAATAAAAATGCAAATAAGAAAAAGAATTAGTGATAGGGGGCAGCTAGGTGGCACTGTGGATAGAGCACTGGTCCTGTAGTCAGGAGGACCGGAGTTCAAATACAGCTTCAGAAACAAAATAATAGCCTAGCTGTGGGGCCTTGGGCAAGACACTTAATCCATTGCTTTAAATAGATAAAAAATAAATTTAAAAAAAGAATTAATGATACATTTTGGTGAATATAACCTATGGTGCCAAGAACAATCATCAAAGATAGGCAAATTCAAAAGAAAATGAGGAAGAATTGAGGGCAACATCAATATGAGAATGTACTGTAAGAAATGCTGGATGTGATTAAAACAGAGAAGCATGAATGTTGAATGAAGAAAGCAGTCATATAAAAGGACTACAACAATGTAAATGGAAAGAACAAAAGAAACAATGCTATGAAATTATAATGACTAAGCTCGACCACAAAGACCAAATTTTAGAAAGCATCTCTCATTAGCTCTTTTCAGAGACTGGAAATATCTGCATGGGGGCCATGGAAATGAATATTCAATATAAGCAAGCATACTAAATGTAACTTTTTGTTATGATTTGTTCATTAGTTTTGCACAAACTTTTCATCTTCCTTTTATTTTCTATTCTATGGGATGACTTTTTAGATTCTATCAGAAATGAAAGTGAGGTAGAAACAAAAAATATTCATAAAAATTTGTTATTGTTTTTTAAAAGGCAAACCACCTAGCAATGTTCTATTTCATGCTATAAGTCTCACTTCATCCCTATCTCATGTGCATATTCTGGTTGGTTTATTAGTATACATCCATAAAATATTTGAAGTTCTAAAACTTTTAATCTTAAGAAAATTAAATAACTTAGTTAAATAACCTCAAAAACATTTAACTTTACCTTTTCCATTGGAAGTTGAATGGATGCTTTACAGTCTGAAAACTCTACTGTGATACTAGGTCCCTGAATTTCAGTTACAACATACTGAAGCTTTTGAGATTCTTTTAACATTTTCCTGTTACTTCCACCAAATTTACCAAGTACCCTGTAGGCCACATGAGAAATGCTATCTGCAGGATTCCTTAAGGTACGCCACAAAGCCTAAAATCAAAATAACATTTTTAAACATAAGGAATTTTCAAATTTTATCACCATATCATAAATATTTAAACATTGTTTCAATTTACTCCACAAAATTTTCAAAAGACTTGGTAAAAAAAATTAAGAAATCAAAAATCACTATATTTCTGAATCTAGTCTTTTAAATTGTTTCTTAGTCACTTAGCCTGCCATAATAATCTTAGACTATATTATTTTGCTCCATGAATGGGATCATGCAAGATTCCAAGAGCTCTTATTCTTCTTGCTTTAAGCTATTTTCCAGTTAGATCACTGACAAAAGGCAGAAAGTTGTTTTAATTTTAAATACAGAGAATTTTAAACTGTAATAAGCAAAGTGAGGAAGTATCTTCTGAAATATTCCTTTTTATTATTTTTATTTGTTCATAGCAATAATTCACATTTATACCTTATCAGAGATTACAAAAAAAAGCTCTCTTTGTCTTATCATACAGATAGTACATCCTCATTTTACCATTGAAGAACGGGAGGCTCAGAAAGTTTAAGAGCCCAAGAAAACAGGGCTAGTAGGTATCACAGCTAATATTTAAACTCAGGTCTCCTGACTCCCAATCAATGCTTTTCCGTATGTCATGCTATTGTTCATTCCTTTCTACTATTCTCCTACCACAGAAAAGAAAATACCTCTATTTCCTACTTCTTCAAATAAAGAGTTTTTAGTTACATGTCTAAGTCATCTGGAGTTTCTGAAGTCTCAAGAGTTAAAATAAGAAGAGTGGACTTTATATCTATCCTTTTAGTATTGTGAATATAAAACAGAACAATCCAATCAATAGTCATATGATTTTCAATTACTTGTCTATTACAATACAATAATATATATGAAAACAATTTAAAATATGCATAACATTGCTTACTCTCAAAAATATCTTAGTAATATCCTATAATTCTTCACATACCAGTGTAATTCAAAAGTAAACTGAAAAATCACATCTACTTTAGGAGAGAACCTAAAATAATGGCCTTACAGCATGACTAAAAATTTAAGCTTCAAAATGAAAAGATACAAAATGAAATAGATACAAAATGAAAAAGAAACAAAATGAAAAGATACAAAAATTTCATATTACCTGCATGAGTTCAGCCCGCACTGGTTGAATGTGATCATAAAGAAAGTCTGGCTGGAGATTATCTACACATAATTCAAGAGTCCGAAGGCCTTGGCTAACAAGTGTTTGAGATCCATTAAGAGCAGATACTAAGGGATCCATTAACATTGGTAGATATGGTAGAAGAGAGCTCAGTCGAACTGGTACAGTAAGGCATAGTTCTACAAATAAATCTTTCATGTGTTGCTTGTGGAGGCCACTTTGTAACATATTAAGTCCTATGGGGGGGGGATTTAAAGTAAAATTAACAACAAAAAATATTTGGTAAAATAGTAATAATAGCTAGAATTTATATGTCCCTTAAAGATTTTCAAAATAATTTACAAATATCTCATATTATACTCACAACCCTGAGAAGCTATATTTTCATTTTATAGCTGAAGAAATGGAGTTAGACACAAGTTAAGTGATTTTAGAGTCACAGAACTAGTAATCTGTATCTGAGGTTAAATTCACACTGATTTAAACTTAGGTTTTCTTAATTTCAGGTTATTCACTTTCTATGGCCCAAGGCACCTAGTTTTCTCTTCAGTTCATTCACACTTCATGATTAAGTGCTTAAAATTTGTGTGTATGAATGGATGTAATAAGAAGACTAAGATTATTAAAACTAAGAGCTTATAGAAGTAGCAGAACAACTGAAGATAAGATTGTACTTGATCTATCTCTTGGATAACTGACCACAGGATTTCCTGTACACAAGAGTTAATAAGCATTGACTGTTTATTGTGAAAAATGCTATATTTGAGATTCTTTTGAGAAAAGGTGGGAGAAAAAAGAGAAGACAAGAAGTTTACAACCTAAAGGAGATGTGTGACCTTGAGCAAGTCACTTAACCCCATTGTCCACCCCAAAAAAAACTGTTCATATAGTTCAAATCATGAAAATACAAAAACTTCCTATAGAAGTATATTATGTAAATCCTAGTCAAATATATGCATCCAGGAATTACAACTTATCAGATAAAAAGCAACATTCAAGTAGAAATACAAAGTAATTTATTTTCTTTATTTCTCATTTTGATTATTAATTTTTTTTATATTTTTCTAGTTTTTTTTAAATGTATTTAAGGCAATGAAGTTAAGTAACTTGCCCAAGGTCATACAGCTAGGCAATTATTAAGTGTCTGAGGTCAAGTTTGAACTCAGTTCCTCCTGACTCCAGGGTTGGTGCTCTATCTACTGTGCCACCTAGCTGCCCCTGGATTACCCATTTTCATCATGACTGTGCTTTCTCTGGTCCAGTGTTAAATTAAGAAAATCGATGGCTCAAAAATGCAAGCAATACCATCAGAGAGATCAGGAACCCCTCCCATCATCAGTTAATACATAATCCTAAAAAGTCCCAATGTATTTCAATAAGCTCCCCTTACACCCTGAGGGCTTATCAATTACACAAAGATGAGTAGCTACCAAAAGGGATAGGAATTTGATCTGATTTCATTGTTATAGGGAAGGCTCTTGGATGAGAAGAATACTTAAAGCAATAGAATGCTATCTTCTCTATAATTGAGTCAAATTCCTTAAAACCAACAAAGGTCACTTAACTGTGTGGAGGGGGGGGATTGTAAAATTCAAAAAACAATTAAAAAAACAATGGAAGTCAACATTTTCTCTCCAACATCACACTGGGACACTGAAAAATTAAGTGACTTGACTAATGTGCTCAGAGGAAGGACTTAAACCCAGTATTCCTGGCTCCTAGGCCCATTTTCTATCCACTTTATGAAACAGGAAAAAAGGAAAAAGTGTTAGGAATGAAACAAGATTAAAGAACAAGCAAAATGGTTATTCTGACCTTGCAACAAGTTTGGTAAGAGAGGCAAGAATTCCTGATAGAGAAGATCATGACTACCGCCGCCAATGGAACGAAATAATGCTCGAAGGAGCAGGAAATAGTTGTAGGGCTCCTTGGCTGTCTGTGCAAGTTCCATAGAGCTGTTCACAATCTTGTGCAAGTGGGGCTAAGAGATTTGAGAAAAGGACAAATAACAGAAAATAAAAAGAATCAACGAATGACTAATCTTTAAATCATCATTATGAACATCATACCACACTCAAAGGTTATCCAATAAGGACAAAAGCTCATTTTGATAGATTTGTACCAAATATGCCACAGCAATGCCTGGAGGCAAGGATGAGAAAGGTAGGGAGGAAGAAGTACCAAGAGAAAAGGTTGCCTTCATTATCTGAGTTGGATCTAAATTTATTTCTACTTATGAAAAAATTTAGCCAATATAAAACCTAAATATGGTCTATGATAAGTACTATTTTCAGTCTATTTTTACATGTGATTTTTTTTTCTTTTCGATTTTTTCTTTTCAATTTTCCTTTCTAATTTCCAAACAATTACAATCCGAGACATTCTTGGGTCTTTAATTTTTCTGAATCTATGTCACATGAATCATACATACATGCAGGCATACACAAATCAGTTTAACAATTCATAATTTTATTACTAGATTGAACCTTAGAAGTCACCACATCCAAATATTTCACTTTCCAGTGAATAAACTGAGGACCAGGGAGGTTAACAGACTTTTCCAAGGACTCATTTATTCTTTTCATTGACTCAAAAATACAGGATAAAAAGCAGAAAAGTCAATGACAAAGTATGTAATGTCTTAATATTTTTCTTCAGGATCAAGATTCTCACTGTTAAATTTTGAATCATAAATATTGTAAACAAAGTATTTTAAAACAATTATTCTCTGATATGTTGATACCAACATATTTTGATGTCAGTCTCTAAATTTTTTTTAAAAAAGGGTTTAAATTTCTGGGGTAGAAATTAACTAGTAGTAAAATCAAGACATACTCAAGGTAAAAAACAGAATTATAATCTTAGTTTTCTTAAATCACTAAGCTCTAGGCCTATTTCTTGTATATCAAATAGTAGGCAGTGCTATCTTACTCACAGGATGCTATGAAGCGTTATGAGAAATTTTTTTAAATGTGTACAGGTGTGCATATATATGATACACGTATATGATAGCAATCTGCATGACTGGTGACTTTTTTATTAAAAAAATTGTTCCTGGGGGCAGCTAGGTGGTGCAGTGGATAGAGCACAGGCCCTGGAGTCAGGAGTACCTGAGTTCAAATCCAGCCTCAGACATTTAATAATTGCCTGGCTTGTGTGACCTTTGGGCAAGTCACTTAACCCCACTGCCTTGAGAAAAAAATGGAAAAAAAACTGTTTCTAAACTTAAGGTATATTTTTCCACTCCTTTTGGACATATGATTTCATTGGTATAAGGAGTCCTGTGGGAAATGGAAACTTCCTCTACAGCAGGTCTACAATCATTTGATTTATCTTAGAGAGCTATCAAAGGCACTGTATCATCTAACTTCTATTATGTAACTTGTCAACAGTCACAAAGTAAATATGTGTCAAAAGTAGGACTTGAATCCAGGTTGAAGGAAGGCTTTCAGGCACTATGTCACTGACTCTCCAACGTAAAGTATTGCTATTCATTATTAAAACTATAATGGAAAACCCTTTGAGTGGATTAATTAATCCACATCTCCTAAAAAAAATCATTTCTGTGCAGCAGAAGTCTTAAAAGATTTTACCCTGCAGATACATTTATTACTCATCTTTGTCTAGAGTGCAACAAATTTAAATTTTTCAGATTACTTTCTATAACAATCTAAACAAAGGTCACTGAAAAAATATATAATTAAGACGTATCTGAGTGCCTACTATATGCAAACATTTTTCAAATATATTTCCCATTTTATTTATTCATGGACATCAAGTATTGCAGTCTTGAGACAAAAACCAGAAATACTGATGCTGTGAATCTTTGAACACTTAACTAAAAATAAAAAGAAAATTTATGCCTATACCAGAGTTGCCATTCCTTCTATAATAAAGAGCTATATTTGTTACATCATGTATTTCCCTATGAGAAAAATATTTCTCTTTGAACTCCGCAGATAACACTATCTGATCTTAAGAGGAGATATATTGTTACAAGGGTAGAAAATGTATCTTAAAGGCACTTTAGTTGTGCTTCACACTGAATCCTCCAAACCAAAAGAATTGGTCACTTACTTACATGGTGGAATAAAAGGACATTCACCTATAAATGTAGCCTAGGCACAGATGTGAACATTAAACCTTCAAGTTTTTCCTATTTCAATTCATAAACAATTGTTCACATTCTACTTGCCACCAGACAACTCTTCAAGGTTATAAATTATTGATAATTTGCCAATCTACAGGGTGGAAAGTTTCAACCACAAAAATCCTCTCACTGATCAAAGGTCTGAACCAAAATTTTTTAAAAAAGTAGTACATTCAATGTTTTATATGCTTATACCAGGAAATTTATTAACTTAAGGAATTCTTTTCAAATGATGAAACAGTAGTTTCAGGAAGTTTTCTAATAACAAGCTAATTTAATAATCAATTGTGTGTTCAAATTTCACTTAAGTCAAAATAAGATTTACCTTCAGCATTTGTTCATTTTCAGCTGCAAAGAGAGAAACTGAGCCAAATACCAATTTGAACAGCTTGAGATACAGATTGGAGAGCTCTACATTAGAGCCCATTTCTGGCAGTCGATCAAGGAGATACTCCACAAGAATTGTAGCAAACAGAGCAGAGGTGGTAGGATTTGCCAAGAAAGAATTGGCAACTATCTGCAAAAACAAGAAATTCAGATGACAAAAATAATTCCCTTCCAAAAGAGATTGCAAGATAAGGTAATTAGCTTAAATAAGTAAATGTCATATTGGAGCTCACAAAATTAATTACCTATCAAAGAGCAAGGATAAAATATTTCAACCAAAACTAAAGTATTTCTGCAACATTAAAAGAAATGGTTTCAGGCATTTACTTTATGCAAGCTTAACTCCCACCCAAAAAAATTCATTCAGCATCTGAACACTAATACTAACAAAAGACATTAGCTCAAAATCAGTTGCTGCTTTTCAGATACATTACTTTCTAAATTATACATGACTTAACAGTAATTCTTTGAATTCTGCCCTTTTAAGGAATCTTTAAATGTCTTAAAGATTAACTTCCAAATTACTGAAAGATATATAGTATTCATATTTAGGAGGATACCTAAAAATTATTTTATACCTGAAGAGCATAATTTTTTGAGATTCTTTCCACCATATAAGGGACTGTAGTTTGAAAGATTTCTTTAAATGTTAAGGGATTCATCATTGTGAAGACGCCCGCAAAATGTTCCAATACTTCCTTCTCCTCTTTCATTCTAACTGTCTGGCAGTTTGCTACTCGAATGTATGTCTGTCCATTTCCTGCTATCTGGACCTAGAATAAGAAAGAAATACATGTGACTTTTATATTACTCACTTGAGAATGAAAACAGAAGTCCAAATGTAATTATATAACAAATGTTGTTAAATATGATCACTGCTGTGTTCACCAAAATTGCTTCAAGTAAAAAAATGCCCTAAAAAAATCTCAATTCTATAAAATGAATGATATTTATAAATTCTCACCATAGAAAAAAAAACTTTATGAAAGATTGTAATTTTACTAAATTGCTCAAAACCAGGAAAAGACTTAAATCTAAATTAACATTCTCCCTAAGAAAAACAGAAAATTTCTGTGAAGATTTCTCTAAGTGCAATTCCATTCTATGACACTAGAATGCATGTTGAGTCCTATTGAGTCCAGGGCTTATGAGTGTGGTATCTTCATTCATTACAGTTTACTTATCACCATGTTACTCACCTGATAAATATCTAAAGCCTGCATTGCATATTTCACAAGCTTTATGTAAATCTGTGTCTCTTTGGGCTGTAGTTGTTTGTTGGGAATGAACTGAGCTTCTGAAAGAAAAATTACATGCCAAATTAAAACCTCAAAATTTTTTAAAAGCCTTCTCTAGACAAATGTTGAATTTTATCAACTAATTTAATTAAAGTGCAGAATTACCACCAGGTGCTTTACATGAAGTTATTCCCCATGTAATTGTCTTGACTCCACAGACCAAAGTTTTTACCAAACTCCTACAATCTGTAACTTGGAATGTCTGCTTATCTTCTTTATCCTTTTCTCCTTGTTTCTCAAATACTGGCACTGGTGCTGGAGCTACAGGTGTGGTAGGAGCTGGTGAAGGGGCAGGGCCAGGTGCTGTGGGAGCAGTAGGTACTCCGGGCAAAGCTGCTTCAGCTGCTCCAAGTTCTGACTGAGGTTTACATTTTTTAAAAATGGCAGACAATTGATACCGGGCAATGGTGTGAAATTTCAGAACAAAAACCTGAAAGGGAGGAAATTAATATGACAGTTTTAAAAGAAAACAAACTTATCTGAATATAATACAAGCAATCTCTCAAATCAAATTAGTCCAGCAAATGAAAGACAAAAAATTTCATAATATAACAAAAGGGATTTTTTTGATTCTTTTCAAAAGAAGTAACAAGCATTTGATACATAAGTCAATTGTTTTTAAAAATATCTATTCATTTCTAACTTACTTAAATATATTTTACCTAAATACTGTGATATATCTATAAATATACTATAAGGAAAATTTATAATTTGCTATATGAAATGCTGGCTGGTAAAGAGGTAATTTGGAATACAAAGTCTGGAAGATTTTGGGAGCACTTACAAAAAGATATTTCTTTCACTTAACTTCTTATAAAAATCCATACCTCTAACATCCTCATTAGAATATCTCTCCCATTTCCATTTTCTTGCTCACTTTTGGAGCGGATACAATCTACTAGGTTTAACAAAAGCTTGCAAGACATAGTCTGAATACTGCTAGGCAATGACTCATCATCAATGTTCTTGGCAAATAGCTGGACCGCAAGGGAGAGGTCATTGAGAGGTAAATGCTGACGGACATGATGCACCAAGTCTGCCAATGTGCTGTATGCAAGTGGCCTGGAATAGGGAAAAAAATTCCTTACTCTTCAGACTATTTATTGATGTACATTGTATTGACATTTATCAATTCCATAATCAATTTGTCTCATTTCATTTTACCCTAGTAAGATAGCTCTACAGGAAGACCAATACCCCACTGAAATTAAACCTAGAATCTAGCTTCCAGTTTTGCAACTCTTCCCATTTTCTGTCTAATAATTTTAAAGATGTCTTTTTAAAGCTGGTGTTTTTTTCAAAACTGAGGTTTATTAGCTTTTGTTCAAACACAAAATTTCAATAGAATCTGAAATCTATAATTAGCCTAAAGAAAAAAATTACTGGAATTGATCATACACATGTCTATTTTGTGATTCAGGAGGTAGAAATAGTATATGTCAATTAACATTTTCCTATTCTGTTATACATAACCATAATGCCCTGATAATTCAGTTCTAAAAAGACTTTATACATTGCCATAATGTCCCAAGCTCCAAAATTCCTTTCAATTTGTTCTCTAATAATAGAATATTTAACAAATTCAGATTTATTTAAACCTCTTAGGGCAGAAGGTCAAAATATTCTTCAAACTACCTATAGACTACTCACTCACAATTCACTACTCAGGGTGAAGACTTTTAAAAGCAACATTGTGTCTGCAGTTGCACATATAAAAACTGACCCAAGCAAATACTTGGTTTCATAAAAATAGTAAGAAAAATACAAAAAACTAGTAACCAAAAGATATTTTTCATGTGTTCTACTAAAATTTATGTTAACAAAAAAAACTTTCACTTTTTTTATGCTTTACTTCTTTTAAGTCTGGGAACCATATTAATTGATTTTTTTAAATAACAACATCTTTTTTTTTAAAATCCCTGCATTTCCAAAGCTAATGGTTTAAGAACACAGTAAACTTAATTAGCATGTTCTAGAATTGTTAAATATCCAAACAGGAAATACCACAAATCATTACCATGGACAAATATCCAACTAGATATCTTGGAGTTTGTTCATACCTCAGAGTTTCTCGAGCAGTGTATCCAGAACCAATTAGTATAGATTCATCAAACAATTTGTCCATGCATGGAATAAATTCTAGAATGTAAATATTTATTGCACTGGTTACCAACAATAGCAATTACACAGTAGGTTACCTTAAATGGTACTTAATTTAAAGGTCAATTTTATAACCAACATTTAAAAAAGGGAAAGAAAAGAAAAAAATCCTGGCTATTTACATCTTTAAAAAATGCTGATTTCCTTAGAAAAGGCTAGGCAAAACATGTGCTATTAAAAATATAATTTGAACTATCAGTAAATGCTTTGAAAATTAGATAAACTACTAAGAAAATGCAACTCATTTTGAAATGCAAAAGGAGGAAAAATTTTGCATATACTCATTATAGCTATTTTAAGCAAGTGTGAAGTTCACTGTTCTAATTAAGTAGTAGCAGGAATTCAGAGGACCATTTTTGGTGAAACAATCAGACAAAGGGAATTTATTTAAGTGCCTGCCAAATGGCAGGCATTATGCTAAGTGTGCTAGGGATACAAAGAAAGGTAAAAAACATGGTCCACCATGTCAAGAAACTCCCAACCCAAGAGGCAAGCAGAGAAGCAAAGAGCACAAATAATACATACTTATGAACAGGCACATATCCAAGGAAGTTCAATGAGAGATTTGGAAGAAATAAAGTTTAATTAAATACTATTTAGGGTGTATTATCAAGCAAGGAATAATTTATACAAATGAACAAAGGCAGGAGATGGCATGTTAAGTTTGGGAGAGAGCTGTGGAGTTTGATAAGTAAAGTATATGTACAGGAAAGTAATATGAAATAAATGGAAGCTGGAGTCAACTTGTAGAAATATCTGAGTGACAGGCTGAAGCATTTGCACTGTATCATCCCAAGAGGAGCAGGGTACCTTAGTTATACCAAAGTCTTAGGAAATTTATTTTCCCAGTCACATGAAAAATGGTTTTAAGAGGGACTAAATTAGACACGGACCCAATCGGGAAGCCAGACTCATGATGAAGAACTGAACTAGGCTGGTAACAGTGTGAATAAAGAGAGTATGGTAGATGTTATGTTGTAGAATCAGTAGAATTTAGCATTTATTAAATATGGGAAGTAAGAAAAAGGGAAGACAAAGTTTACTCAGAGATCCAAACCTAGACTATTTGGAAGGAAAGGGAAAGCTTTGAGAAGCAGGCTTGGGAAGGGAAAACATGAGCAGACATAATAGATTTGGGGTGCTGGCAGGCAATAAAGGTAAAGATTATCCAGCTCACAATTTGGAGATGTGGGACTGGAATTAAGGGATTTCAGCTGGACTGAAAGAATTAGAAGTCATCTGAATAGAAGCGATAACTAAATCCATTAAAGCACATGAGATTACAAAGAGAAAGCAGGGGAGAGAGGAAAAGGGCTTTAGCAGACACTCAAAGGAAGGAGATCAGATGATGATCTAAGAAAAGGGGTCTAAGGGGGTCATCAAATACGTAGGATAAGAACCAGAAAAAGAAATGTCACAGTATTCAGGGAAGGAAAGTTTTAAAAGCTTTAGAAAAACCACAGGATTACAGATATTAACATTCTAGATCTAGCACCACAAGGGACATCAGACTTCATTTAATGTACTTGCTCTTTTTTTTTTGCTTTTTGGGGATTTTTTGCAAGGCAATGGGGTTAAGTGACTTGCCCAAGGTCATACAGCTAAGCAATTATTAAGTGTCTGAGGCCAAATTTGAACTCAGGTCCTCCTGACTCCAAGGCCTCTATCCACTGCACCACCTAGCTGCCCGCTGTACCACCTAGCTGCCCCCTGTACCACCTAGCTGCCCCCTGTACTTGCTCTTTTTAATTTTATTTGCTGATTTATTTTCTATTCCAAATTCTCTCCCTCCCCACACCCCTCCCCCAACCAAAGAGAAAGCAAGAAGTATTCATTTTAAAGATGAAAAAACTGAGGCCTAGAGAGAAGTGATTTTGTTAGTCATGAAGTAGTCAGTGACAAAACCAAGATTTGAGCCTAGGTTAATTCAAAACCAGTTCTTTTTCTATCATGCCATGCTACATTGCTATTAGATGACAAGTAAACTTTAAGAAAAATGTCATTTGGATTAATGGGTCAGGAAATAAGGTTGTAAAAGTGCCGAGAAATAATCAAGTGGCAAGGAAGTGGAGTCTGGGGTCGAGAATGAATTCTCCCTACAAGTTCAACAGTGGAATGGTTAGATGATATAGGATGCTAATTTAAGAGAATAGTGAAGTTCAAATAAAATTATTTTATGAATCTGGAGTATTGAGCATGTTTGAAGGCAGAGGTAAGGGGTCAAGAGACAGGGAAAGATCAGTGAGGCAAGCACCTAGAAGAAGGGAATGGGAATCAAAGACACAGATAGATGGGTCAACTTCCCTCTTCCTCAAGAATTGAATCAACAGAGGGGGACAGGAGAAAATGCAGGAGTTGACTTTAGTTTTCTCAGAAAAGGCAGAGGTGAGGTTATCTCATAAGAAAATAATGGACAAGTGACAAGTTTTGAATAGCATTTTGAGCTCACTTGACAATCCCACTCTCTCCCATGGCTTGAACTATGATCTCTTTGGAGAGTCTTCTCAAATCTCTATCTCTCTTACCAGGTCCTATTCCATATCTCCAACTTCTTACAAGACATTTCTCCAAACTGGGAAGTGCCACTGATTCCTCAAACCTCATATTTATATCTTTTCCTCTTCAGCTTACTCTTCCTTCTGAGGTCACTATTTCTGTTTTATTATCTCCTAAAGCAGCCCCTTAGTTCAACACTTTGTTGTTTCCCTCTCATCTCTTTTAGTTAGTTGTATTGTCCTATCTATTCCACCATTAAAAGAATACTATAGATCAAAGTTGGAAAGGATCACAGCAGTCATGTAGTCTAACTCTTCCTTTTACAGAAGAAAAAGGCCCAGAGAGTTAGAAACCTACCTAAAGTCAAACAGATAGTTTCATAACAGGATTTGAACTAATCAATCCTCTACCTCCCGAATCAGTGCTATTTCCACTAATCTCTGTCTCTTCAAAAAAAAAGCCCTACACTCCTCACAATTCCATGGCTTTGCTCATTTATTCCCTATGACTCACTTTACCCTAGTGAATTCCTGTTCATCTTTTTAAAGCCCAAACAAAACATCTTTTACACACAAAATTTTCTCCTCTACTAAGCTGACAAAAGTACCTTTAATTTCTGACATTCAAATGCATTTTTCATACAATATTATGGATGACAGCTACATGTATCTAATTTTATCCCATCTTTTAAACTGTAAATTTCATGGAGGCAAATTTTGTATCTCCCTAAGCATTTGTATCTCCCTAAGCATAATGCTCTGCACACTAATTAGAAGACTGATAAATAGACTGACTTTTTGCATTAGAAAAAAAACTGAAAGGTCCACCTCTTCATTTTGTAAATAAGCTTAATGTGACATCATCAAAAAGTCACACAAGAAGTTCCTGATAGTGGTCTAGAACCCAGATTATCTTGACTACTAATCCAGTTCTTTTCAGTACACTCTATCGAAATGATCAGATGGAGAAAAAATGTATTTTTAGCTACATATGGTAAGGAAGAAAAATACCAAAAGCTATGCAGACTTTCTATAAAGTTCATATATCAGTTATGGGATTAAAAGAAAGAATAGGGACAGCATCTAAATGGCAGGAGAACAGAATCAAAGCACAGTAAAAATTTCTGAAGAACAGAAACATGGATAGTTGGATAATCATAAAGGGAAAACCTAACTTTTATTTCCATAACTAGATTTAGCAGAAGGCAGTAATCCTTCAACTATGCCCTAGAAAAAGTAATAAAAATCATGGGAAAATCCAGCCACTGAATTTATGCATATTAAATCAACCTACACTAATTCACGTATCATTATACCCAAATTCTTACCAAGTTTTGTTTTTTTCCCCAGCAAGCTAAAGATGTAATAAATTAGTGCTGTTAAAATAGTCTCATGAAACAAAGAGAAATCTGAGTATTGAAAGAAAATGTACATACGACTCCTTAAATCTGTAGTAAGAATGTGTTTGGCAGCAATGAGAAGCTCCTTTCTAAGATGTGCAGTTTCTGCTGGACAATTTGATAATAACTGTAACATTCCCTTTACCATTTGCTGAGAATATTTTGCCACCAAATCCTACAAAAACAAGAATTAGGAACAACATATGTAATTATAACCTCTATTGAAAGGATATTAGGTAAAAGACCAATTTTCAAAGTGCTCTTTATAAATTTAGTTCAAACCAATTCGGTAAATTAATAGTACATTTAAGAGCATATTAGACTTGTTAAATACCAGCTCTATCTACTTGCTCCAAAAATTAAACTGAACTAGGTCGTAGCTTGCAATCCTAATGAGCTTCTGTAACCACCTTGACAGCAGAGATCCTAGAGTTTCAATTATTTAAATCTTGCTCAAACACAGAATAATTTTATGAGATGAAAACAAAAATGATCTGAACTAGAAAATGATGAAATAACCAAAAGATTTGATTTTAAAGTGTTCTCAATTTTTTCTAATTTCTTAGATATTTTGAGCTTACAAATTTCATTTCATTGATTTTAAAGTGCTCAAATTATAAATGAATACCTAAATGTTTAGAACAATGTTCCCCAAAGGGACATTTAAGTTAAATTTTAAAAGATCCTATGAGACATGAATTTAAAATCATTAAAACAGAAGTTTTTTGCAGTTGTAATCAGAATTGTTCCATAAAAAATTTTGAGTTTTTGATTTTAAGGTCTATTTGAAAAACAGGAGATAAAGCAACTCAGTGTTCTCTTTTTTCCTTAACCAATGATAGAATTAAAGATTACATGAATATTTACTTTTTAAAAAATGAGTAAGATAGATAATACCTGAGAAATCACTTTAAAACCTAACCATGAAATTCAGTTAAAACTTCTTTATCATACTTTTCATCTTATAATAAAATTTTCCACAATAATATTTATAGATTATTACAGTTGTCTTAATTCTCCCACACAATTCAAACAATTTCTAAATAGAGCTCTAAATACTTAGCCCTGAAAGTAATCCTACTCTTCCCTTTCCTTCATCCCAGGGTGCACAACATTTTTAACTAAAATGTTTAAACTTACCTGGTAAATTCTTATAATATAAGCTAAAAATGACAAAGTTTTGATCTGAGCAGCAATGAAATCAGCATACAATTCCTTATTGTATAGTTTATGTTGCCTGGAATAGAATCAATTTGGATTACTGTATTTGTCCTTTTAATTTCTTTAGGTGAATTTAGAATTAAAGAAAATTGTTTAATTTTCACAGAGAAACAAAATATCATCAACTTAAGTCCACATACATTATACCTCCATTTTGGTGATCAGTAAGTAACAATTGTTTGATCCCAAATTCTATTTAACTCTGAACTACTTTCCTACAAATGAAAATAGTTTTCAAACCAACCCACTGAAATCCACAAAACAGACTGAGACTAGCCTTTAGAGATTACTGATGAAGTGAAACAGAATCTGATTTAATCCTTTGATATCTATCATTAATAATGATCAAGTTTGTTCATGGGACACATTTACAAAATTTTAAGTTCACAAGAGCTCTGGTAATTATACCAACTTTTTTTTTCTAACTTTGAAATTAAGAAATTCCCACTATAAGAAAATAGGTTGAAAAGATTTTAAAAGTCCTATCTTTACCATATTTCTTCACAAACCTGCTTCAAGTTTTGAGCTGACCATATTGTTATTTATGTCAAAATTGAAGAATATTGTTCTTAGCTATCAGTGCTCAAAGATATCATTATCTTAAACAACTCTTACCTGGCTTGGGCAGATACCTGAATTATAATGGTATTCATTATCAATGGTACAAATTCAGCAACCACATTGTGAATATTCAGCTTGTAGAGCTATAAACAACAAACAAATGTGAAGACACCCAAGTTTTTTAATTTCTAATAAATTTTTTAGACCAAAAATTACAGAATCACACAATTTCAAATTAGAATACTTAAGAAAGTACACCATATATAAAATTAACACATGATGTTGTAGAGCAGGCTGAATTCAGGCCTGTCTGAGACTTCAGGCTCTTAAATGAAACGATATACTCAGACCATCTAAGAGTTAACAAAAGCTATGTGGAAAAGTTAGAAGAGATGCTCAGTAAGAAAATAATACTGATTCAGTTGAGTGCTACTTCTCTGCCCAGTTTCCTCTCCAGTCATGGGATAGGTTTTGTACTCAGACCACCAAAAGATTACATTAATGACCCAAATCCTAGCCCACTGAGTCAACTGAGTATCAAGTGGTGTTTTACTACTTTTTAGGAAAACAACTATCCTATGAATGTTCACATGTTTAATTTATGTTATATATTTACTTTCCCAATGGTTGGGGAAGGAGCTGGAGGAAGGAAGTAAATTTGGAATCCAAAACATAAAAAAAAAAATGTTAAAAAGAAACAGAGAACTAGATATTTTTAAAAAATGAAAAAAAAAAAAACAGTATCCTAGCCTGCACAATAGATATTGCTTCTGCCACAGATGGCTAAGTAACACTAACTTCATCAAATCTGAGATGAACTTTAACATAAATTTCAAATCACCACAGAGCATATTAATTTTTTCATGGTACCTAGTATTTTATCGAGGGTACCTAGCTACCAGCATTTTTAACATATCCTTTATGAGGACAAGGAAGTATCATTAGTACATGTGCTCAGCAACTTGAGTCTTTCCAGGACATCCCTCAAAATGCTCCTTTACACTCCTTTGTGTATATTTTAAATGAGGAAAAATTTAGGTTACAATCTAAGTTTAATTCTATTATCCTCCCCCTTATTTCCTAGGACTCTAAATCTTATCCTAAAGCCATCTCTTCCACCAAGTCCCCCAATCACACACATACATACACATACACAGACACAAATTCTCTTTCTATCTGTGTGTGTCTCTCTCTCTCTATTACCCCTCTCCTTTTGTCTCCTTTCACTCATATTTTGGATTTTCCCTCCAGTAATTTCCTACTATAAGATTCTACAGTCACATATCACTAAATACTATTTTCCTAGGCTAGATAAAATTTTAATCATTGAAATTAAGACCCCCAATATGCAATACACCTACCTGATACATTAAAACAACAATTATAGGCAACTCAGCCAACACTTTCAAGGAAAGAGATCCTCTGGGGATTATAGAATGCTACAAGACAAAAAACATTTGGAATTGATTATTATTTTGAAGAAAAAAACCAAAACATTGGGTAGTGATACTACACAATAGTACAGTCAATTATTGATTACTTTTTGTTGAAAAGACTGTGAATTATCATTAAAATGCAAACTGTATCTAACAATCATTCTGTATTTTCAAAACTTATTGATAGTTTAAAATGAGAAAGCTTGAGAATATTTACAGTGATTTTAACACCCTAGAAAAATTCTTTAGTCTTAATATCTAAAATTTTATTAAATAAAAAATAATAACAAAATTATCAACATATAAATCTAGCCAGAAATCTAAATTCACATAGTAAGTTTATTCAAAGAATTTCAAAGTATTTCTTTTAGTTTCCTACTTTATCCTCAGAAAGTACTAAAAAATTTTGTTATATTATTCCAGTGTAACAGATAAGGGATAGAGTATGTTATTTTAATTTTATGATGAAAACTACTGCACATCCAGACAACAAATGTAATACATCTTATGAAAGTTAAGAACACAATTCAGGTACTTTGAACCATTCTCGTGTTTTCTAAAAAACTAAGAAAGACTACATAAATTACATAATTCACTTTTCATTTCTTTTAATGAATGGTTTTCACATTAAAATGAATAGAAGTATCAATTACAATGGTTACTAATTTGGGTTGGGTTGATGAGGAAAATTATGTAGAAAATCAGTTTTACATATAAACCAAAATGAAGAAAAAGCTTACAGTTCTTGTTTCACTGTCATCACGTTCAGGATTTACTTTCACAGCAAGTGTTGTGATCATACCGACCATTTCCGGGGAAGGAACTGTGTTATCTGGGATCACTTGAGGATTCTCAAAATAACGATTCTAGAGATAGAATAGAAATCAATAGAAATTTTCTAAATCAAGACAAATTACTACAATCCTTCAATAAAATAAACTGAAATTCTATGCAATAAGATTATATATAAGCAAAGCAAAGCAATTGCTCAAAGTAATTTAAAAAATCTATGTTATTTAAAAAGTAACCAATGCAAGAATACTTATGGAATAAATGTGATATTTTGAATACGCTCCAATAAAATATAGTTTTCTGGCTGCCAAAATTGGCACACAATAGCTTTTACTCTGTAAATTAGATCAAAAGAGCCAGAAAATAATTAAGAACATTCTTCTACTCTTTAAAGGCAAACTATAAAGCCATGTGAATTTCCTGAATATTTTCTAGTTATTAATGAAATATAATTTAAAATATATGCAGAAAAAAAGATTCCAATAATACAGTAGTTTCACATTTTGTTAGAAACATCCAAACTTTGGTCTATCTTTATCAAAACAGGTCATAAGTGATAACTATAGTAAAAGAGTAAGACTATTATTTTAAAATGGGAAGTAGAGAAAGAAGTCATTTTTAATCTATTAAGAAATGCAGCAATATAGTTGTATTTCAAAATAAATATAAACACATTTAAGTAGTCATAATACAATGAAAGACTTTGCAAATGACATAACTTAAAATAACTTTAATTTTAAATTTTAGCTAAGATTTTGAAAGATTAAAAATTCTTATGTACACAACAAGTACAACACCTGGACTGTGATATTCCATGCAGCAATACATGCTCCCCTCCTCTCCTTATGTAAAAATATGAATTCTAAACATACCACTACTTTTGGAAGCTCCTTGTATATCTGTTTCACAAAGTCCAAAAAATGATGAATCTAAAAACATTTAAATTAAAAAGATGCATATAGTTATTTTTTAAATTTAATTAATGTAATTAACTTTAATTTTAACATATATATAATTCATATGATCTTTCCACACACATTTAACATGCTGAAAATGCTTCTCTGTAAAGTTTAACTATTTTAAAACTGACATATTAGCATTTAATATTTCATACACTGTTCAAGACAAATGCCCTGCCAAAAATACACATTTTCCACCTCCACCTCAATATTTCCGTTATTTTTACTTAAAAGAAATGCTTCTATCAAGTAAAGCAGAGAAGAATACATATAAGATCCACCAAATTAGAACATAATGCAACTAATCCACAAAATAAAAACTTACTTCTTGTGTGATTGTTGGACGAAATTGTTTGTGCAGTTCAATAATTATCCTTAGACAAATAAGCACATTTTCTTCATTTTCAGTCTAAAACAAAAGGTTTCTAAATTGAAATCTATTTCGAATAAGCTTTATTCCATTTCAAATCAAGAAATTATTTCCCAACAATTCCAGCCCATGACTTAACAAAAAATAATTTTAATTGATAAAGCAAGACTGTTCAGAACACTTAGTTCTTACCAGTGTTTGATTACTCTTATTCAAATATTGTCCATATACTATCAGACTGCATATTCATTTTTAACTGAAAGAAAATAATTCAAAAGCTAGAACTTAAAATTAGCCAACCCTTTTTAAAGTCTGCTGGAAAAAATCCTGAAAATAGTGCTCACAAAATTAAAGTTCCATCAAACAATTCAAGATTGTAGGGGACAGAATGGCTACAGAAGTTAGTAAATGGCTGTTTGAACAATTTCTACAGGCTAAGAAGTTAAGATCTTAGAAGTTTTGGAAAGTTTTTTTCAATATTTTCTCGATTAAATTTTTTCTTAAAAGATTATATAGATCTTAGCCTTGCATATAAATCACAATCATCTCCTTTCTTTAAAAAGAAGAAAATGTTGTCTTCATTAAGTATGATTAATTAATATAATTCTTTTTTCACACAATTACCTCCAGGAATCGAAACATCACAGACAAAACATTTTTGGTATGAGGACGAAGATGTTCATTTGTTGGTATTCTATGAATTATTTCAAGAACTAGCTTCCGCAATTGCTAAAAAAAAAAAAGAAAGAAAGAAAGAAAGAAAGAAAGAAAGAAAGAAAAGAAAAGAAAAGAAAAATGAATGGACTTTAAAAAATTAAGAATGAAACTTCTCATTCCCTGGGGACATAGACATTCTGAAAGAACCAGTGAACAGTCTGGCAAAGTCTATACATTTAGACCTATTATCCTTATTACTTCAATATGGATGTATTTTAAAATAGGATTGATTGGTTATTTTCTTTATCATCTAAAAACCACTATTTTAAGTATTTCTACTCTCTAATCTCTAAATATAAATTAACATTGCTACAATTTCTCTTTAACCATAATTTTTTCATTAAGTACAATTTCACAACCTAACAGTGTGGTAAAGGGGAAAGACAGTTAGTTACTACAGAAGTCAGAGCTCTGGTTTAACCTGTTTCACTAAGCACCCATGAACATGACACTTCTCTGCTTCTGGATCTTAAGTTTCCAAATAATAGAGACCTCTTCCTCACTATAACATTCTGGGCCCATGAATTTCTGATTCCTGATATAGAATAATCGATCAGGAGAAAAGAGGGGTAGAAAAGATATATATATTTGCCATATTACACACTCTCTCCTCCTATCCCCCATTTCATCAAATCACTAATCAGAGTCACCAAGAATAGTCAATATCAAAAGGATAAGAATGGATTCAACCATGAGGTATATCAGAAACTATAAATTTCTATTTTTAAAGTCATCTTAGAGAAAAATTTATTGGGCATCTCAAAATTTTAAAATAAAATGTAGCAACATAATTGCTTTCATTCACAGCTCAGTATAACTCTTCCTTGAACTGTTTTACTAAATAACATTTCTACTATATGATTATTTACACTTGAAATAACCTTAGATGTACTTTATCTTTAACCAATGACCAATCATTTATGAACACATTCAAGAAACACTGACTGAGCATGAAAGGCACTGTGATGGACCAGTGTATTAGTAACAAAAAGGGAGAGATTCTGTCTGAGGAACAGGTGGGGTTAAAAAGTAGGGCAAAAAAAAAAGCCTTTTTTTAAACTTAAAAGCACTTGCTTTTTATTCTTTCTAACATTAATAATCTGGTGTTGAAGGCAGGCAGCCTGGTCCTGAAGGGGTCGGAACTGCCAGACAATCCAGCCCAGCAGCAGCAGGAAGGGAAGAGCTCCTGCTGCCCTCCTTGGCTACATTGTATTACATTAGGAGAAACAAAACTTGTTTCACCACCAGTGCATAGTCATATTGCCAATCTCAAAGGAAGAAAATTCATTCCCTTGACATTGTTTCTTTATAGTCATCTAGGGGACCAGTTCCTGATCTGACATATTTGGGGAAAACAGGGCTAAAGGCAGAATGAGTGATGTCAGTGGACCAAAGCCAAGATAGGCAGTCCAAGGCAAGAGAAAGGCAGTGGCATTATGTTAGGGTATTTTTAAAAATGGAGTAGAAGGAGAAACTGAATTTGTGAACTGGAAGTTATTAAACTAGATTAGGAGTTAATTTTAAGAATGTATACAGATTTTTATTAATAAACACCTTTAGCATATGCATTTAAAAACTTGGGAACAGGAATCTATGTCCTTTAAATTAAGGGGTGTGTTTGCCACCAAGAGGCAGAAATAAAATGAGCTCATTTAACCAAAATATAAGAACCTGTTAGAAAGGGAAGAAAGTAGGGAAATAAATGTTTCCTTTTCCCTCCAGCTATACAATAAGAAAGGGCATTTTAATCAGTAAAGCCTTCCTAAAAGTTTAATTTCTGTTAAGCCTTAAGAATGGTTGGATTTTGATAAATGAAGATATGGTAAGCTGGCAATCAGTCACTTTACTGGCGCAGGGAACAGCATGAGCAAAGTCACAGAGATAGGAAAGACGTAGATGTCTTTAGGGAATGGCTAAAGGTCCAGTGAGGCTGAAGTGAAGGAGAATGGTATGATTATAAGCCTTAAAGCTGGGCTGGAGACAGTCTGTGGAAGGCCTTGAATGCCAAGCTAAGGAATTTGTTTGTTTTTTTTTCAGGTGGGCAAAAGGAAACCATGAAAGATATCTGAGTAGGGCAATTATTTGATCAGAAGTGTGCATAAAAATGAATGTGGCAGCAATAATTGGGTAATACAGAGGCGATAGATTAAAGCACAGCGAACTAGCTAAATGGCCATTGTGATTGTCCAGGTAAAGTCAGCAAAATAATTTAGTGAGTAAAAGGCGGCCGGGGGGGGGGGGGGAGGTGCATTTACCAGAGCACCTAGACAAATTTTAAAAAGAAAATTCTATCAACTGAGCAATAATCTTTGACAAGGTTATCCTCAAGACGGAAATTCTCACTGATTTTTAAGCTATACCATGAACTTTCAAGTTTGCATAGCCTTTTAATTATGAGGTACTAGTACACAATATTTCTTTTTAACTGATATTTTAAAGAAATTACCTGGGCTGGTTTTTCTTGCAGAAACTGAACTTCTCCATCTTGAAGAAATGTAAGAAATCTAGGGATAATATGTTCAAGGAATGTAGAATACTGAGGGGATGATGTTACATTCTATTTACAAAAACAAAAAAAAATTGCAAATGTTATTTTCATTTTAAAATTTAAAAAATTTATATGTTATTGAGGTTAGCAAGAAGCTATTTTCTAAAGCAGCCACAAAAATTCAATCTGCTTAAAGTGCTTTCGATAACAACTAAAATAAATGAACATTTAACAAAGTACAGTGGTAGAAGGCAAGTGTATTACACAGATGTTGTAGATACATATATGAAAAATGACACTCTCTGATTCAAGCATCTCACACTGAGTGGAGAAAGGAAATAGGAGAAAAGAAGGCACACAAAAGAGTGTTCTAGGAAAATTTTAGGGAGATATCAGTAAGTCTGGAATAAGGCCCAAAAAACATTAAAACAAGATTATGATGGTCTTGGAAGGCCAGCTAAGGAGTTTGTATTTTATGCTCCAGGCCAGAGCTGTCCAAAATGTGGCATATGCTGTAATGAGATTTTTAGTTACTTATGCACTATGTTAGTCACTATCCTCAAGGAGCATAAGTTCTGTTAAAGGATGACACAGCAAATACAAGAATAAGAAAATAAAAGGCAAAATAAAATAATTACAAGAAGGAGGGTGCTATTAACTAAAAGGACTAGTTATTAAGACTTTTAGACTAGAAGAAGACATCTAAGCTAGACTTTGAAGGTTACTTGGGATTTCACCATAAGGAGGTGGGAATGAATGCTGAAGATCACTTATATGAAGGCTGGAGACAGATTGTTAGGTGCAAGGAACAGCTATCAAGCCATGGGACTGAGAAATATGTATGTAAAAAGAAATAATATGAACAACAAATATGAAAAGTATGTGAAAGTCATATTGTGAAGAGCACTAAAAACCAGTTTATTTGCATTTTATCCTAGAGGTGATAAGTCATTAAAGATTTTTCTTTTGGAGATAGAAGAGAGAAAGCTGCTACATGATCAGATTTAAATTTTAGGAATATCAATTTGATAGCTGTATGAAACTGAAGATAGTGATACTATTTTAAGGAGAGTTCTCAATAGTCCAGATGAAATTAAGGGTCTGATCTAAGGTGGATGCCATATATGATGAGAGAATGGTAAGGATGAGAAAGATATTTTGGAAGTAGAATCCAGAAAACTTAAGTAAATAATAAGATATTGGGATTTATTGAGAGAAATGGTTATGTTCAAAGGTAGCAATAAAGAACAGGGAAGAGAGACTCAAGATGAGAAAAAAGGAAAGAATGAGGAGGCAAGAAGAAGACGAGAGGATGGGATTAAGAGTATGAATGGAGACACTGGCTAAGGTCAGGCAAAGAGTCAGAAGGATATAGGAATGGAGAAGCAAAGTTGGGAGGTAGAAGAAGGAAGCTTGAAGATAGATTTTGAAATGTAAGATGAGGGAATAAAAGAATGCTGAAATCTGGAAATAAATTTCTAGCTAGATATCTAAGCATCCTGAGGGTTTTCCAGATCAAATGAAGCTAGTAAGCTGCTGAAACTTCCTACTTGTTTACAAAATTCTAATTTAGGATCTTCTTCATTACCATACAAAGTGAAAACAATCACTGGAGCATAAACTGAATCCAACTACTGGAGAGCAGTATTAAAACAAATGAGGTTTTGAAATGAATCCCGAAAGTATCTGTTAAAAAAAATCTAACTCATTTAAAAATGAAAAGATCATAGAATCCTAGATTTAGAACTGGAAATAATCTTAGAAAACATCTGGTACAACCCATAATTTTTCAGATGAATAAAGTGAGATGCAAAAAGATCATATGAATTTCCCAAGCTCAAAATGATGATGACTGGCAAATCTAGAACCCAAGTGCTTCAATCCAGCATTCTTTATACCATACTGTACTATAATCCTTCAATATATTATGGGAAACAAATAAGCAAAGAAGGTGATGATGACAGAGCCTAAGAAAGAACATAAGACAACCAGAAATGCATTAACTTATTTCCACTTCTAAAACAATATATCACATAATACAATAAAATAAAATCTATTCACTACAATTCAACAATTATTAATTTCCTACTACATGCCTAGTACTGTAATAAGCAATAAGCACTAGAAAGTAGAAGAAAAACAATCCCAACCTCCAGATTACATTCCACAAAAAATATATGTGTTGGTCTGTAAATACCCTAGGAGGTAGCTAGGTATAGCAAGGGATAAGTACTGGATCTGGAACCTGGAAGACTTGAGTTCAAATGCTCCCATAGACAATTACAAGCTGTGTGACTCTAGTCAAGTCACTTAAATCCTCTGCTTTAGTTTCACCACCTATAAAATGGCAATAGCAACAGGATCTATCTGCCAGAGCTGTTGTGAGGATTAAACGTGATGACTTTAAAGTGCTTTGCAAATCTTAAAGCATTTTATAAATGGAGTTATTATGAATATTGATAATACCATTATTATAAAGAAATGAAAATTACAAATTTTATAAGAGAACACTAATGAAAGAACTGGGAGAAGCTCTGGGTGGTAAGGGACGCCCCAACTGGGCAAAGGAAACTGACAAAAGTACATTGTACATTGTACAATGTACAAAAGTACATTGTAAACTTCTGTAAAGATTCAAAATCTAGACATGAAATTTCAGGTACAGAAACATCAGCAGCTCAGTTTCACTGGAATACAGAGTATAGAGAGAAGAGTAACATAAATCAAGAGTGGAAAGGCAACAGCAGTCACATTGTATAAGATTTTAAATACCAGGCTAAGAATCTCTTTATTTTATCCTAGAGACAAAAGGGAGCCACTCAAGATTTTTGAGTAGGAAGATGGCATGGTCAAATTTGTATTTTAGGAATATAAATTTGGCAGTGTGGAGGATGGAGTAGAGAAAAAAGAGGACTGGCAGCAGAGATCAATTAGAAGGTTGCTACAGGGGGGCGGCTAGGTGGCACAGTGAATAGAGTACGTGCCTTGGAGTCAGGAGGACAGGAGTTCAAATCTGGCCTCAGACAATAATTACCTAGCTGTGTGGCCTTGGGCAAGTCACTTAACCCCATTGCGCCTTGCAAAAAACTTAAAAAGGTTGCTATAGTAGTATAGGCAAGAGATAATTAATAAAACTAAAGGTAATTGAGTGGAGGGAAGGGAAATATGTCATAGAAGTAGCAAAGTCAAATAAGCAGATATAAGGAATTGGCAAATAAGTGGATGTAGGGAATAATAAAAAGAGACATGAATAATGCCAATATTGGAAACATGGGGGAATGGAAGGATAAGGCCCTCAAAATAAAAGGGGGTAGAAGACATCAAATCTATTTCTAAACAAAGTAAAAACTAAGAGAACTTTGTCATAAACTCAAAATAGAAACAAAGTTTTAAAACATACCTCAAAATTTTCACTAACTTCTTGCATCATTTTCAGTTTTGTTTCATCCGCTGTAAAAAATGAAACATGCTCAAATTACTGACATTAAAATACAACACTAATATTATTAGATTTACTGGGAATGAGAAGCAATCAGATCTTATCAGTTAGAATATCATGGCCCTCTAAAAAAAGGCACATAACTAAGTCCCTATCACCACTCATACTCAGTCATACATCCAGGCAGCAGTGTGCGCGCACATACAATCATTCATATACAGACAAACATTTGCCTCTTTAGGGCTCCAATCAGTAATATCCATCATTTTGCTTCTCTATATAAAGGGGAACGGAATTGTAAAGTGAGCTTTAATACCATCATTTATCTCACTGAGTACATCAATTTAACATTGAAGCAAATAAGTCATACTGTATTTTCTGAAATGGCAATGGGGGGGGGGGATCAACTTACGTGTATTTACATCTGTAAGAGCAGCCACAAACTGAAGGTATTTTTTCATCAGTGTGGTTTGGTCAACCACTGTGGCCCCAGGTGCCGCAACAAATGCCATTTTTCTTGAGTTAGTTTGTGTTTCTTAGAAGAATGGAATCAGGGCCAACCTATTTTTAGAAAAAAAAGGCACAGATTCTGAGTTTTCCAGGACATATGGCATCCTAAAGCTTAAATCCAGAAATTTCTGCCTATAAACCCCAATACAGGCCATTTAATCCATGAATTTTTTAAAATCTAAACTCAAATATTCTGCCACCCTTTAAACATAAACAGCATGCAGTTAAACTTCAATGTCCATACTTCAACTTTAAATGAAAAGTGAAACTTCTCTAAGCTACAAAACTCATTCACCAAAATTAGTTGATTTTCAGACCCCCTCTCCTCATTTCTTTTCAGTCAGAAGGCATATGCACTTACAGAGAAAAATGAAGAGGGGCTCTGCTGGCCCAGACTGTCTTGTAACCCCAACTCTCATGTGGAGATGATGTCACCTGTGTGATTCTGCTCTAGTGTCAGAGACACTTCACGCGGCTTCCCGGGGACACAGAAGTCCAGGGAATCCAACCACGGCAATATCACTTTTAAAAGCGCCCCCGCCTCCATAGCAGATTGCTATCAGAAGCCCACAGGAATAACAATCCATTTCATTAAAGCGGGTCTGACTAGGAGAGCCTCGTCTGAAGTGCGTCACAAAGAACTGCTCTTATTCCTGCTGAACCTCCTCTTGCCCGTCCTCCCCTTTGCCTCTCAGACTTGGGGGGATCCCCGTGAGTTCCTAAAGGGGGGGTCAGAGGAGGGCAAGGCTCCGGGTACCCACTTCCGGGTGGCTTCCCTCCTCGGAACACCTCCCAACATCCTCCAGCCCAGGCCCGGAGGGAGCCCCCAGGCTGAGACCCCCGCCCCCCGTCCCACAACGCCTGTGAGAGCGCCTCCGCGCCCGTGGGTGGCGCTGCCGCCGCTAACCTGCCTTCTCTCTAGACCGCGGGCTGAGAGGCCAGAACTTAAGGCCGGGAGGCAAAGCCTGGAATCGGCCTCCCTCGCCCTGGGCCGGAGGAGAGGGGCGGGGTGTCACCTCTTCCCCACCCCGATCTTCCCTTCTTTGTTGCAGGACAGGAGAGTTCGCCGTTGCTCGGGCCGGTGCTACGGTGCCCGCAGAGGGACAATTCCAAAAGCCGCTTCGGCCTCTCCCTCGTTCCGCCCCCTCCTTCCCCCCACCTAAGAGTGTTATGGATGGGGAAAGCCTCGGAAAGAAGCCCCCCTGGGCCCAGCTCGGCCAAAAGTGGGTAAGGAAGGAAGGGAAGGGGGACTCGTGTGATGTCCCGGCTCCCGGGTCCCTTCTACCCCAGCATCATCACCCTTAACTACCTCCGGGGCTAGAAAGGCCTCCTAAGCTCCCATGCACCGGGGCTCCGGGCCGTCTCACCCGCGCACGCGCTCAGGAATCCCGGCCAGTTGCAGAGCGCCCCCTCCCCGCCCCCGCCCCGGGAGGCTTGCTCCCTCCCCCACACCTTCCCTTTCTGCCCCCTCAGCCGGGGAAGGTGCGAAGGGAACGTTTGCTCACTCACCCCAGAGGCCGCAGCTCTGCCCGCAGCGAGGAAGGCCCATGGCTCCCGGAGCAAAGCTGCCGCCCTGCGGAGTCCCCGCCCCCGCTTAAAGCGACAGGCTCTCCCCCTTTGCTGCCCCACGCGCGCCGGGCAGCCAATCAAAAAATGTGTGCCCAGACGCAGCACCAGTCAGGTGTCACCCACGGGGAACTGGGTGCGGCCTGTTCCGAAGCTGGGGCTGCGGGGAAGCGCCTTCAGGTTCATAGACAACTCCCGGGAGGAGGGAAAGCTCCTTCCAAATGCAGAAGTACAGACCGATCCCTTTAAATGCTAAGCTCCCAGGACTGTAGGCCCAGACTAGCAGTCATTATTGCAACAATCTAGCATTTGTGTTCTGCCCGAGAATACTATGTATCCTGTTAGTGCTTTATTTCCCAGGGCTGTGTTGCCAAGAGATAATAAGTAGATTGCAGATCTTCCCCGGCTCAGGGAGACCAGGACTAACTTACACTTTGTATTAAGTTACTGTTATTTAGTTCTGTCCCATTCTTTGTAACCTCAGTAACCACAGCACACCAGGCCCCTCTCTCCTCCACGATCTCTAAATTCATTGTTTCCATGACACTATCTATCCCTCTGTCTTCTGCCATGCACATCTTTTGCCTTAAATCTTTACCAACTTCATGGTCTTTTCCAATGAGGCCCCGATTTCTCATAATGTGGCCAAAGTATTTCAGCTTCCAGTGACTCACCTGAATTAATTTCTTAAAGTATCGACTGATTTGAACTCCTTGCTGTCTAAGAGACTCTCAGGTCTGCTCTAGTACCACAGTTCTAAAAAGATTCTTTTCTGCAGCACTCAGCTTTTATGATCCAACTCTCACAGCAATACATTGCTACTGGAAAAACCAGACCTTGGTCTGTAAGGTAATGCCTCTACTTTTAGTATGCTGTCCAAATTTGACATAGCTTTTCTTCCAAGGAGCAAGATTTTTTTTTGTTTGTTTTTGTTTTAATTTCATGACTGCAGTCTCTGTCTGCAGGGATCTTAAACCCAAGAATATACTATTTGACACAACTTCCATTTCTTCTCCCTACATTTGCCAGGAAGTGATGGAACAATTGCCATGGTCTTAGTTTTTTTATGTTAAGCTTCAAGGGAACTTTTACACAGTCTTTCACCTATATATCTGAGATTGTTGATATTTCTCAGGGTAATCTTAATTCCAGCTTTTGATTCTTTCAGTTCAGCATTTCTATGCTCTGCATATGTTAAATAAAAAAGGTGACAATATACAGCCTTGTCTTATTCTTTCACAGTCTTTCAGTTGTTCCCTGTTTGATTCTAACTGTTGCTTCTTGGACTGCATGCAAGGTCCTTAGGAGACAAGATGATATGGTACTCCTATTTCTGAGTACTTGCCATATTTTATTGTGATCTACACAAGTCAAAGTGTAATATAATCACTGAAGCTGAAGTAGGTGTTTCTCAGGAATTCCATAAATGTTGACACTTTGGTCTTCAGTTCTTTGCCTCTTCAAAAGCCAGCCTGCTCTTCTGGTAATTCCCAGTTCTCAATTCTCAATATGAATTCTAAAAACCTAACTGGTATAATTTTAAGCATAACCTTGCTGACATGTGAAATTAATGCAATTGTTCGGTAATTTGAACAATCCCTGGTATTTCCCTTTTTTTTCAGATTAATATGTAAATGATTTTTCTATTATATAGATCAATATTTTTTTTCAAATTTGCCGGCATATTGAATATAGTGCTTTAACACCAAGATCTTTTAGTATTTTAAAGAACTGAGCTAGAATTCCATCACCTCTACTAGCATAATGCTTCCTAAGACCCACGACTTCTCTAGGATGTTTGGTTCTAAATCAGTTAACTACACACACACACACACACACACACACACACAAGAACTTGGTTATTAATGGTTAAGATCTTTCTTGTATAGTTTTTTTGTGTATTCCCGCTGCCTCTTTTTAATCTCTTCTGCTTCTGTTAAATACCTGCCATTTTTGTCTTTTATTATGCCTATTTTCTGCAAAAACAATTCCATTGAGATCTCTAATTTTCTTGAAAAGAGCTCCTATCTTTCCAATTCTAATATTTTCTTCTATTTCTTTGCATTGCTCATTTAAGAAAACCTTATCTCTCCTTGCTATTCTCTGGAATTCTGCATTCATTTGGGTATGTCTTTCCCTTTTTCCTTTACTTTTTGCCTTCCTTCTTTTTCAGCTATTTGAAAAGCCTCATCAGAAAGTTATTTTGCTTTCTTGCCCTTCTTTTTTCTTTGGATTATTTTTTTTTGTTGCCTCCTATTCAGTATTGAGAACTGCTGTTTATAGTTCTTTGGGCACTTTTATCAACCAGATGGAATCCTTTAACTGTTCATTCCTTCAATTCATATTCACAAGGGATATTATTTAGGTCATGCCTATACTGTCTGATTGTTTTCCCTTACTTTCTTCAATTTGTCTGAATTCTGCAATAAGCTCATGATCTGAGCTACAGTCAGCTCCAGGCCTCATTCTAACTGGCTACACAGATGTTCTACCTTTGGCTACATAGTATATAACCAGGTTGAATTTGATATTGACTATCTGCAGATATTCAAGTGTAGAGTTGCCTTTTGAATGGTTGAAAAAGAGTATTTCTTATAACCAATAAGTTATCTTGACAGAATTCTATTAATCTCTGCCCTGCTTCAATTTGCACTCCAAGACCTAATTTACCTCTTATTCCAATTATTTTTTTGATTTTCTATTTTAGCATTCCAATCCCTTATGATGATGTGACATCTTTTTTTGGTATTATTTCCAGAAGATGTTGTAGAACTCCAAAAAACTGCTCAACTTTGGCCTCTTTAGCATCAGTAGTATTACTGTGTTTTGAATTGGATTCAAACAGATTTCATTCAGTTATTTTTGAGTCTATACTCCAGAACTGCTTTTCTCACACTTTTATTTACTATGAGGGCTACTCCATTTCTTTTAAGCTGGGATTCTTGTCCATAGTAGTATATGTAGTGATCATTTTAATCAAATTTATCCATTCCCATTATTAAGTTCACTGACACTCATAATGTCTATATTTTTAATTTTAATTTTTCCATCTCCTTTTTGACAACATCCAATTTACCTTGGTTCATAGATATTACATTCCAGGTCCTATGCAATATACAGTGTTGATCTTTCCTTTCAACTTTGGTCCAACTGCTACTTTAGTACAGAACTACTTGTAAGTTATTCTCTACTTTTCCATAGTAGCATGTTGGAAACATTCTGACTCAAAGGACCCATATTCTAGTGTCATACATTTTATTATTTTAATATTTCCCATGGAGTTTTCTTAGCAAACATACTGGAGTAGTTTGTCATTTCCTTCTCTGCTAAGATTACTTTTTTTCAGAAATCTCTATTATTACCTGGTCATCTTGGTTAACCAGTATAGCTAACTCATAGTTTCACTGAATTACACAAACCCCTTCACCAGGGAAAGGCAGTAATCTAGGAAGGGATGTGGATTAAGAAATGCAACCAAATGTAAAATTGCTTCTTCCCAATTTTGGACAAAGATATATCGCACTATCTTTCTTAATTTATTTCATTACGTTTTGACAATTGCAAAAGCATTTAGAAGTGACTGAAGTCTAATCCAGAACTAAGTTATTTAAGGATTGTTTACCAATTGAAACACCTTCACAATAATTAGCTCATTTTAAGCTTAGAAAGCAATATAATTCCTCTTCTCTCCACGCTGCTTCCTGACTCCACCAATTTGGTTTTCTTTTCTTTGGCTTTAGGGAGTTTATTTTAAAAGAAACATTTTGAATTCAATAAAGTCATTCCCAGTTAGGAAAAATTCCTAGGCAGAACTTGGGTTCTCTGCCTAGACTTACATAATTAGAAAAAAATAGATAGATAGATAGACACACACATATATATATGCTTACATGCTTACATGTGTACACATGTAAAATCTATGTAAAATGCCCTTATTTGGGAAAGTATATATACATACACATAAACCACTATGTATACATATGTGTATGTGTATATGTGTTGTTATTTCCAGTTTTAGCTGACTCTTCATGATTTCATTTGAGGTTTTCTTGACAAAGATACTAGAATGAGTTGCCATTTTCTTCTCCTACTTATTTTATAGATGAGAAAATTGAGCCAAACAGAGGTAAATGACTTGCCCAGGGTCGCATAGATAATAAATATCTGAAGTCAAATTTGAACTTGGGTTTTCCTGTCTCCAAGCCTGGTTCTCTATCTGCTGTGCCCCTTCATCACCCATATATGTATACCCCTATGCACAAACATTTACATATGTGCATATATACAGGTACAAGAGTAAAAGGACTAAAGAACCACAAATGAATGAATAAATGAGTGAATGAATGAATAAATAAGTGAAAAAATGTTTTAACCACTTATTGTCTACCAAGCAAAATACTAAATACTTGCAAAAGCCTGGATAGTCTTTGACTTCATGTAATTTATAGTCTGATGGTGGTGGTGGGTAGAGGGTACTAACCCAGTTTTTAGTGGGCCCTCTCTAATCTTAGCATGACAAAGCAGATCAAAGACAGAATGCCAACAAAACAGATAGTGTTTTATGAATTACTTTCTTTGCAGGCAAACAATTTGCAAATTTTGGGATTACTCCATTCCTTGTAGCTCCACCTTGCCTTTGTGGTCATAATTGGGGAGTTGAATCATAGAAAGTCAGATTTGGGGCTTGAATAATCTTCTAAGGATGAGCACAACATGCAGGACAATCCAACAATTTTGTCACTTGTGACTATACAAATAAGAGTCCTAGTTGATTGTATGGTTTGGGGGTATATTATTGTACAGTATAGAACAGAACAGGACTATGCAGGACCTGTCGTGAGTAAAACTAACTACTATTTTGTTTTCACTATTTCTCAGACCCAGAGTTTACTAATGAAAAGGATCTCTAGAAACAATTATTTTTATTAAATTAATAAATATAAAAATCATAACTCAGCATTCTTCCCTTTTAGTCAATAATGGCAAAAAAATCATTTTTGATACTTATTTTGTCAATTACCTAGTAGATTTGATATAGATTTACAAAATTTCTTGCTTTTAGAAATCTGCTATAAAAGAAAAAAGGGTCATGGTTATCAAACCAGGGTGGGGGAGGAACCTTTTAGCTCTGTTTAATTTCAGGCATGAGTCTTACCTGACAGCCAATTATGTTGTCACAGGTTGTTAATGGCATGGCCAGGAATCACCAGATTGGGGCCTCAAGGTGGTGCAGTGGATAGAGCACCCACCCTGGGGTCAGGAGGATCTGAGCTTAAATCTGGCCTGAGACACAGAAAAAATTCCTTAGCTGTGGGTAACTGGCACTTGGGCAAGTCACTTAATCCCCCATTGCATAAATAAACAAACAAACAAATGAATGAATGAACAAATAAATAAACAAATAAACAAAACAAACAAATAAATAGATAGATAGATAGATAGATAGATAGATAGATAGATAGATAGATAAAAGAATCACCAGGTGGTCATTTTTCCTTTTTCAGAAAGGAAATAGCATAAGGGAGATAGAAAGTCAGAAGAGTGCTGCCTAGGCTGTGTCCTCATAACCCTTTCCAAGGCAAAGGCATATACTTAAGCAGTCCTGAGACTGCCCTACATGTAATTTTCTATTATTGGTTTCATGTCAATTCAGACAGCCATCCTGCTAATCGAATTATAGTCCCAGGAATTTTATCCTTAAATAACAAAAACTTATCATTAACTTAATAAAGCTTAAGTATGTTTAGGAAAAACTGCTGCTCCTATAAATCATTAAAACTAAGTGAATAGTAACAAGGGGAAAGAAAAATCTTAGTTCATAGATGATATAACTGCAAACCTTAGCCCACATCCAGTTTCTTTGGGTCTGTGGTCTACATCCAATGTTGGCTTCTTCTCTACCTGGGGATCTTGGGATTAGGATTCTATCTCAGAGTATGACTGCTCTGGATTTCATTTGATTTTTAAGGTCAGGTCACCTGGGAGTTAAACAGTCTAAACTCTTTTAATATATGTCAGGTGGATCCAGGACTATACTGCCTGGAGTTTGGCAGAGGTGGGGATAATGAGCAGGACTTCAAAGGGACTTGTCCACCATGGTCCTGATGAATGTTTTCTGTAGTGGTCCTTTCCAGTCAACTCAATCATTATGTTAAATCAGGGCATGAGTCTTGGTTGGTATTTCTGAAGAAAGAGACTGTGAGACAAGTTGTTAAATCTCTTATATTTTCTATGCTGACCCATTACAGTAGTGGAGAAAGAAGTCTTTAGCTGCTATGCTTCCCACATATAGTGATATCTGATGTCTTTCTCTTATCGCAAAGGGACTGAGCTTATGAGAACAAAATGGTCTGGATCTAAGGCCTAGCTAAGATAAAGGAAGAACCTTGGGCCTGGGGATGCCTAACTCAGAGAATTTAGCAAGGGAGATCTTAAGTATCGTATTAACTTTTTCAACCATTCCTATAGATTGGAGGTGATAGGTATAATGAAATTCCTGTGAAATGGGTACCTCTTTCACTGTGTATTTCTCTAGAAACCACCCATAGTGGAATGATTGTTTTTCTAATAGCATTTTTGCTACCCCAGAAGCTTCTGTCCACCCATTCAGAAAACATACAGACCATAACCAAAACATTTTGGTAACCAAGGGCAGGTGACAGTTGGATGAAGCCGATCTGCCGGGTTTCAAAAGGGGCATGTGGGAGAGGAAACTGTCAGCAGCTTGAATGCCTTGTTCTTGAGGCTGGCAGGGCATATCTCATAGGCAGTGATGACAACCCTATGAAAATTCCCCCACCAATATTTTCAAGCAAGCTTTATGGTTGTCGGGTACCCAATGACTGAATGGAGCTGTTCCATCATTGGGAGGGATAAGTTCTTAGAGAGTATTATGAGTCCATTTGGGCTAACCCATAGTACCATAGTCTTTCCAAGTTTACATCCTTCCTTTTGAAATCTTTCCGGGTTTGTGATTTTAGCTGCTTGGTTAGCCAAGTCATCTCCATGAATATGAATTCTATTTTATCCACTATGCCCTAGAATTTCAATTACTTTTGTGGTTGGGAGAAGAAAAAAATAGTATAATATATGGGAAACCTGTTTCTGATTTTCAACTTGTTCTGAAGTGACAAGAAAGCCTCAATGTTTCCCCAACATCCCAAAGTCATGAGCCACTTATAATGCATACCTATTGTCTACTGCCTCAAGTTTGGCTTGTTGTGCTGAATGGGCTTCAGTCACTTCTGTGGTGGTAGTGCCATAACCAGCAACCAGGAGTTTCCTTCAAGTCTGGTAGTAGAGGGGGGCTGTGAGGGGAAGGGGTAAGAGGGAGGAAAAAGGCACAGAAGAGAAGGAAAGTATCTACAACAGGAAGGAAAAGCTCCAAGGAATGAAGTAATCCCATGATTTGTAAATTGATTCCTTGCAAAGAAAATAATTAATAAACTGTTGCCTGATTTACTGGCACTCTCTGATCTACTTTATTATGTTCAGGTTAGAGAGGGCTCCGTAAAAATTTGGTTAACAAGGGGGAATGACAATATATAAAGAAACAGAGTGATCAGTATTTTGGTTTAGAAAATTAAAGGAAAGGTCTGCTAAAACCCAAAGAAGCATACTGGTTCATTTTTTTTTTAGGTTTTTGCAAGGCAATGGGGTTAAGTGGCTTTCCCAAGGCCACACAGCTAGGTAGTTATTAAGTGTCTGAGGCCGGATTTGAACCCAGGTACTCCTGACTCCAGAGCCAGTGCCTTATCCACTGTGCCACCTAGCTGCCCCTGGCTCATTCTTTTCAAAAGTGACTGACAGGATTGATTTGATTATGGTTCCAGAATTGGAAAATATATGTGAGGAAGGACAGAAGATTTCATAGTGAAAGAGTGCCAACTAAAGGATCAATGAAGAGATGACCAAAAAAAAAGTGAAGCATATCTGGATATAGAGGGCCATGTGAAACACTCAACAATCAGAAGAGTGGGGACCCCAGAAGAAAAGAAAAGATAGAAACTTTCAAGTTTCTAGGACAATGCAAAGCACTCACATTCAGGGTTTTTCCTTTTATGTATTTGTTTTCATAGTATTTGTCTTGGGCATGCAACTAAAAAAATTAGAAAAAGAACAAACTAAAAATTCACAAACAGCAAATTGGAAAAATCCTGAAAACAAAGATAAGATTAATAAAATTGAAACTAGAAAAACTATTGAACTAATAAATAAAAGTAGAAACTGATTTTATGAAAAAAATAAAATAGATAAACCATTGTTTAATTTGACTAAAAAAGAAAAACAAATTACCATTATCAAAAATGAAAAATTGAATTCACCACCAATGAAAAAGAAACTAAAGAAATTATTGGGAGCTATTTTGCCCAATTATAATAAATCTGACAAACTAAGTGAAGTAAACAAATACTTTCCAAACTATAAATTGTCCAGATTAAGGGAAGAGAAAAGAGAATATTTAAATAAGTCCATCATAGAAAAAGAAATTGAACAGTCATCAACAAAATTCCTAGGATGAAACCCCCAGGGCCAGATGGATTCACAAGTAAATTTTACCAAACATTTAAACAATAATTAATTCTACTACTATAAACAATTTAGAAAAGGACAGGAACAGAACCAAGAGGATGGAAGCTGAAATTCCCAGAAGCTCTCCCCTAGACCACTCCAAATACCTTAAAATTATGACTCTAACCAAGTTTTAGAGTGGCAGAATCCACAGAAAGACTTGAGTGTGTAACATTTCTTCAGGCCCAAGACAACTTAGAAGATCCATGGAAAAGGTCTGTTCCACTGGGGTTGGAAAGGGCCAGAACATAGCCTGGGTCTTACTGGAGCAAACGGACTCCAAGCTTCCAGGAACAACTGCCAGGGCACCTGGGTACTGGAGGCTGTGGCAACTGGGTGGTTTCAGATCCCGCAGCCCAGGAATTACCAAGGACAACTTAGAGGGTCAGCACGAAAATTCTGCCAGAGTGAATTCCGAGCCCAGGTCAGTGTAGGCCTCAGCTCAGGCCTAAGTGCAGCCCTGCCCTGGGAACCAGAAGCAGACCAGCAGAAGCACCTAACAGCTGCTTCCAAGTGCTTAGTCCATGGATGGTAAGGGGGTTGGGGGAGACTGCACAGATCTCTCCACTTTCCCTGGGGTAAGACTCTGTTGCTTTGACCATACTCACATCCAGGTCGCAGCCTGGGACCACATGCTGCCATAGTGGAGCAGGGACCATCCTCACAGCTCCAGGGCAGAGGGGAGTGCTTGTGGTCATCCACAGACCAGAGCACAGACTAGGAGAGCAGTCAGAGCCTCTCATAAACCTTGAAGGAATTGAGGTAATTGGAGGGGTGTCCTCCCCCCTAAAAATTTGGGAAAATATGTTCTCCACCCTGGAAGTAAAACCCCAATTTAGCAAAGAGTTAAAAACAGGTCATAGACTGGGGAAAGGAGGAAACAATAGAAGAAAAAGAATCTGACCATAGACAAAGAAGATTGAAATAGACATTCAGAACATGACAAAGTCAAAGCTTCTGTATCCAAAGTCTCCAAGAAAAATATGAATTGGTCTTAGGCTATGAAAGATCTCAAAAAAAATTTAAATAGCAAGTAAGGGAGGTAGAGGAAAAATTGGGAAGAGAAATGAGAGCAATGCAGGAAAATCATGAAAACCAGCTTGCTGAAGGAGAGGGAAAAAAACTGAAGAAAATAACAGCTTAAAAACCACTTTAGGGCAAATGAAAAAAAACAGTTCAAAAAGTCAATGAAAATACCTTAAAACCGGAATTGGTCAGATGGAAAAGGAAATAAAAAACTCTGTAGAAAATAATTCCTTCAAATATAGAATGGAGCAAAGGGAAGCTAATGACTCTGTAAGAAATCAATAAACAGTAAAACAAAAACAAAAGAATGAAAAACTAGAAGAAAATGTGAAATAGCTCACTGTAAAATAACTAATTATTTTATATTATATAAAATTTTATATTATATAAAATTATATAAAATCCCTGGAAAACAGATCCAAGATAGATAATTTAAAAATTATTGGTCTACTTGAAAATCATGACCAGGAAAAGAGTCTTAACTTAATTTTTAAAGAAATTCCCCCCCCCAAAAAATTGCCCTGATATTCTAGAAGCAGAGGGTAAAATAGAAATTGAGGGTATCTACCAATCACCTCCTGAAAGAGATTCCAAAATAAGAACTCTCAAGAATATTATAGCCAAATTCCAGAACTCCCAGGTAAAAGAGAAAATATTATAAGCAGCCAGAAAGAAACAATTCAAATATTGCTGAGCTTTAGTCAGGATTACACAGGATTTAGCAGCATCTACATTAAGGGCTCAGAGGCTTGGAATATGATATTCCAGAAGACAAAAGAACTTGGATTACAATTGAGAATTAACTATCCAGCAAAACTAAACATTCTCTTTCAGGGGAAAAGATGGTCATTCAATGAAATAGGGGGATTTCAAACTTTCCTTTTGAAACAACCAGAGTTGAACAGAAATTTTGATCTTCAAGTACAGGACTCAGATGAAACATAGAGAGGGTGTATGGGAAGGGCAAATTGTGAGGGATTTAATGATGTTAAACTGCTTGTATCCTAAATGGAAGATGATACTGATAAGTCACTTATTTGAGCAGTTAGGAGTATATATAGACAAGGTACAAGAAGGACATGAATATGAAGGTATAATACATTATAAAGATGGAATTATTGGACAAGAAAGGAAGGTACTGAGTGAAAGGAAAAGGAGAGGTAGAATGAGTTTAAGATATTTCATTCTCATTGGAAATGGCTCAGAGAGGAAATAACATACACACTCAATAGAGTATAGAAATTTATCTTACCCTATAGGAAAAAAGGAGAGGAAAAGGATGGAAGAAGGGACAGGGGAGGGGAGAGGAGTGTAGGTAATAGAAGAAAGGGATCGTGGGAGAGGGCAGTCATTTATAACACACTTTTTGAGGAGGGAAAGGGTGAAAGGAGAGAGAACAGAATAAATGGGGGTAGGGGAGGGAAGAAGGGAAATGAGCTAGCAATAGCAACTGTGGGGAAAAAAATAGTGAAACAACTTCTTTGATGGACTTATGATAAAGAATGTGATCCATCCCACAGACAGAGTTAATCATATCTAAACACAAATTGAAGTATACTCTTTTTTTCTCTCACTTTATTTTTCTTGATGTTTCTCTATCTTTTTGAGGGAGGGAGGATTATGTTTACTTTTACAATTGTAATGTGAAAATAAATTAATTAATAAAATGGAAAAATGGGAAAAGAATGAGTCCTACCAAATTCCTTTTATGACACAAATATGGCACTGATACCTAAACCAGGAAGAGCAAAAAGAACATAAAAAGAAAACTACATACTCTTTTCCTTAATGAATTATTGATACAAAAAAAGTTTTTTAAGTAAAATACTAGCAAAGAGATGACAGTAATACATAAAAAGGATCATATACTATGACCAGGTGATATTTATATCTGGAATGCAGGATTGGTTCAATATTAAGAAAATATTAACATAATTGACCATGTCAGTTACAAAACCAACAGAAATCATATGATTATCTCCATAGATGCAGAAATAGCTTTTGACAAAATAGAACATTCATTCCCATTAAAAAAACACTAGAGAGCAAAGAAATAAATGGAGTCTTCCTTTGAATTGATATCTAGTGTCTAAAATCATCAGTAAGCATTATCTGTAATGAAGATAAGCTAGAAGCTTTTCCAATAAAATGGGGGTAAAGTCTATTATCACAATTATATAATATTATACTAGAAATGTAAGCTATAGCAATAATGAAAGCAAAAGAAACTGAAGGAATTAGAATAGGCAATGAGTAAAATAAAATTCTCTTTATAGATGATATGATGGTATACTTAGAGAACCCTAAACAATCAACTAAAACATTACTTGAAATAATTAACTAAGTTGTGGTCTAAACCCCCATATAAATCATCATCGTTTTCATATAGTACTAACAAAGTCCATCAGGAAGAGATAAAAAGAAAGACCATCATCTCATACTTCATACAAAGTTAAGCTCAAAATGAGTACCCAATTTAGACAATAAAGGGTGATACTGAGTAAGAAATCATTTACCAGTCAGATCTATGGAGAGAAGGAGAATTTATGACCAAAGAAATTAGAGAACATTAGGAAATGCAAAATAATTATTTTGATTAAATTAATAAGAATTTGGGCAAACAAAACCAATACAATCAAGATTAGAAAGAAAAAATAAAGCTGGGAAACAGATTTCACAGCTAACATTTCTGATAAAAGACTCATTTCTAAAACAGGAAACTGAATTAAATTTATACGAATACAAGTCATTCTCCAATTGATAAATGGTCAGAGGTTATGAACAGGCAGTTTTCAGATGAAGATATTAAAGCTATCCATAGCCATATGATAAAATGTTCTAAGTCACTGTTAGAGAAATGAAAATAAAAAGAACTCTGAGGTACCACATCACATCTTTCAGATTGGGAAATGATATATATATTGAAGGGGATTCAGAAAAATGAGACACTAATACATTGTTGGGGGAGTTGAGGATTGATCCAACCATTATGGAGACCAATTTGGAGCTATGCTCAAAGGGCAATAAAACTGTGCATACCCTTTGATCCAACAATTCCTGCCAAAAAGGAGAAAAGACCTACATGGATAAGAATATTCAGAGTAGCTCTTTTTGTGGTGGCAAAGAATTGGATATTAAAGGCATGCCCATCAATTGGGTAATGACTGAACAAATTGTGGTATATGAATATAATGGAATATTATTGCTCTATAAGAAATGATAAGCAAATAGATTTCAGGGCTTACATAATGCTGGGTGAAGTGAGAAGAATCGTGAAAACATTGTATACCTTAGCAGCAACATTGTACCATGATCAACTATTATAGATAATTCTCTGCAAAATAGTGATCAAGACAATTATAAAAGACCTGTGACGGAAAATGCCATCCAAATACAAAGAAAAAACTCATGGAATTTGAAAGCAGATCAAAGCCTACTATTTTCACCTTTTTTGTTTTTTTAATAAATTTATTTTTCTTCAACTATATATAAAGAGAATTTTCAGCAATCGTTTTTTGGTAAGGTTTTTGAGTACCACATTTTTCTCCCTCTTTCCTTTCTCTCCTCCCCTCCCCTTGACAGAGAGCAATATAATAATATTGGTTATACATTTTAAACATATTTCCACATCAGTCATGTTGTGAAAGAAGACTCAGAACCAAAAAGAAAATTAAAACCATGAGGGAAAAAATCATAAAACATAAAACAAATTCTAAAAGTCAGAAAGGAAATAGTAAGCTTTGTTCTGCATTTAGACTCCACAGTTCCTTCTCTCGATAGATATTTCCACCTTTCCAAATTTGTTTTTTGCTTTTTCCTTCTCATGGTTTTCCCTTTTTAATTCTGATTCTTCTTTTACAGTGTGATTAATATGGAAATGTGTGAAACAAACATATTACCTATATGAGATTATTACCTATTTCATCCTAGGATGAATGATGGAATGGGAGGGAGAAATCGTTACAAAAATGATTGCTGAGGGGCGGCTAGGTGGTGCAGTGGATAGAGCACCAGCCCTGGAGTCAGGAGTACCTGAGTTCAAATCCAGACTCAGACACTTAATAATTACCTAGCTGTGAGGCCTTGGGTAAGCCACTTAACCCCATTTGCCTTAGCAAAAAAACCCCTAAAAAATTGATTGCTAAAAGTTAGCTTTACATATAATTAGAAAATTAAAAAAGAAGAAAAATTTTAAAGATAAAAAGAGAAATTCCATTTAAAATTGTAGACAATATAAGATACTTGGAAGTCTACCTGCCAAGACAAACCCAGGAACTGTATGAACACAATTACAAGGTGCTTATTATAGTTAGATCAATGTAATTTGTAGAGGGCCAGCCCCAGGGAGTGATATTCACATATCCTTGGTGATCTTCTTCATCAAAGGTATGTATGGATTATTGCTCATTGAATGGATCTGTTGGCTCACCAGTGAACCCTGATCTAGGATAATCTGTGGCTCCAGGATGGTTGTAAAAGGTTTCTTTGATAGAGAAGTATGCATTTTTCTAAGAACAAATATTGTAAATTTACCCAGGAACTTGTAAAACTGGGTCTCCTTTAACTGGTCATTCCTGAGATAAGTTTTTGCTATAAAAAGTCTGAGTTTCCAAAAATAAAGTTGGTAGATTTTCACTTCCCAACCTTTTGTGTTTGGATATGTTTGTCTGCCGGACCCCACTCTCTGAAATTCATGTCCCGACCCACACTAGAGCTATTGCAGGTGATAATAATTGGAATTATCAATTACTCAAGGACAAACTGAGTCAATATAATAAAATAAATAATTCTAACCATATTAATTTATTCAGTGTAATCCCAAACTACAAAAAATTTTTATAGAGCTATAACAAATCCATCTGTAAGAACAAAAGGTCAAGAACATCAAGAGAATTAATGAAAAAAAGACATGAAGAAAGGTGACTCAGGGTATGAGATCTCAAACTGTATTTAAAAGCATAAATCATCAAAAACAATCTAGTATTGGCTAAGAAATGGAATGGTAAATCAGTGCAATAAATTAGGTACACAAGACATAGTAGTAAATGACCATAATAATGTAATATTTGATAATCCCCAAGACCCCAACTTTTGGGACAAAAACTCACTACTTGATGAAAACTTCTGGGAAAACTTGAAAATAGTATGGCAGAAACTAGGTATAGATCAACATCTTATACTGTTTACTAAGATAAGTTCAAAATGAGTACATGAATTAGAAATGAAAAATAATACCATAAGCAAATTAGGAGAGCAAGGAAGAATTTACCTGTCAGATCTATGGAGAAGAGAGGAACTTATAATAAAACAAGATATAGAAAGCATCATGAGGTGTAAAATATATCATAATAGTTAAGAGATTATATTAAATTTTAAAAATTTTACAGAAATAAAAACCAATATAAGCAAGATTATAAGGAAAGGAGAAGGCTAGTACAGCAAGTATCTCTGATAAAAGCCTCATTTCTCACACATACAAAAAAACTGAGTCAAGTTTGTAATATATGAGTTTTTCTTTAATTGATAAATGATCAAAAGAAATTAAAGCTATTATATGAGAAGATTCTTTAAATCACTGTTGACTTGAGAAATTCAAAATAAAACAATTTTGAAATATCACTCACACCTATCAGATTGATTTATAGAAAAGAAGAGGAAAATGATAAATATTGGAGGGAATATGGGGAAATGGGAACACTAATGCATTGTTCAGGAAGTTGTGGACTGATCCAACCAATTTGAAAAGCAATTTGAAACTATTCCAAAATGGCAATCAGATTGTGCATAGCAATACCACAACCAGGTCTGTATCCAAAAGAAATTATTTTATTAATTAATTTGTTTGTTTATTTATTTACTTATTTTTGAATTTTACAATTTTTCCCCTAATCTCGCTTCCCTCCCCCATCCCTCATAAAAAGTAGTCTGATAGTCCAAAGAAATTATTAAATAGGGAGGACCTATGTGTATAAAAATACTTCTAGTAGCTTTTTGTGGTGGCAAAGAATTGAACATTGAAAGAATGTCCAGTAATTGAGGAATGGATGGACAAGTTTTAGTATATGATTGTCATAGAATACTATTGGGCTATAAAATGATAAGTAGGCTAATTTCAGGAAAACTGGAAAGACTTGTAAGAGCTGACCCAAAGTGAAGTGAGCAGAACCACAAAAACATTGTATACAGTAATAGCAATATTGATGATAAACTGTGAATGACTTAGTTATTCTCAGAAATCAATAATTTACAACAATTCCAAATACTCATGATGAAAAGTGCTATCCAATTCCAGAGAAAGAACTGATAGAATTTGAATGCAGGCCAAAGAATAATATTTTTCATGGGTTTTTTATGTTATTCTTTTGTTCTGTTTCTTTCATAGAATGATTGATATGGAATCACATTCTACATGATTGAACATATATACTCTATATGAAATTGCTTATAGTCTCAGGGAAGGGAGAGGTAAGGGAGGGAGGGAGAAAATTTGGAACTAAATTCGTTAAAATGATTGTTAAAATTTGTCTTTACATGTAATTGAGAAAAATCATTTTTTCAGAGTTCAAATATTTATTTGCTGTATTACAAAAAGATCAAATCCCATGTCATCATCTAATTCCTTTGATTCTTCTTCATTAACTTCATTTTTCTTCTCTTCAGCAGGGGCTGCACCCCAAGTAGGAACAGCATCAGCTACTAGTGTACCTTCTCCAACTCCTACATTGCAGATGGGACTTCCAATGTCAATGTTGGTCAGGGACTTTGCAAATAGACCAGGCTAGAAAGGTTTAACATTTATACCTGTTACTTTAATAAGGGTGTTGATTTAACTTGAAGACTATGACCTCATCATCATGTAGGATGAATGCCAAGTAGATGTAAACTGGCTTGAAGACAGGGACCATTTTCCAGGGCTGCCTGGCCTGGTGCTAGGGGCTGACTTAACTGATCTTCATGTCTCTGACCCAAGTTTAATATTTGTCATATACTTGATATCTGCTACTTGTTGCATTCCTTTCTTTGTACCTTTTAGGGGAAATAGTTGACATGAACCATACCTAAGCTTTGTTTAAAAGATTTTCTATAGATCTGTGGGGTACTAGTAAGGCAAATAAGTCAGAGCTCAAGAAAAAATAACTCTAATTTTCAGTCTTTGGGATCAGGCTTCCCCAGGACTGAACCTCATTTTGGAAGAATTTCCTTGAAACTTAGAATTTCAGATAAAAATGACTTGTTGCCTACATTCATAATGAAAGGGATGCTAAATTTCCATTAGAAGCTATTGAAAATTAAGATGATGTCATTTTTCCTCTGTGGCCCCCCAGATTAAGAACCCCTAAATTAGACACTTTCCAAGGCCCCTACTAATGTTAACTCCTTTGACGAGATGACTTGCTATAGTCTAGGTGTTTCCAGTCTTTAGAAGATCACCCCTCCCTCTTTTCCTTTCCCCCAATTAGAAATGTCTGGTGGAGGAGGGGAAATTCCGACTAAAGTAGGACAAGTGGAATGCCGGAGGAGAGCTGGAAGCAATTAGTGGCCTCAGGTGAGCTGTAGGTGGCAGCATCAGCATCAGCATCAGCATCATCAGTCCAAGGGTTAAAAGCTTGGGTCTCAGAGCAGAAGGAGCAGCAGAGGCGGCAGGTTTGCATTGTCAGATCCTGCCGCCGACTGGCGCACGAAATACAGATGGCTCTAGCGGCGCTCGTCACCTTGAGCCGAATCCTTGTGGTTAGTTACCTTCTTCTTGTGACCCAAAGCAGAGCATCAGCAGGTAAGCTTGGTTAACAGCCTCCGTGCTGTCCACCAAGTTGTGCGGGCTAAAATAGAATCATTTTTCTGGATTGCTAGGCAGGAAATGCTGTTGGTATTAAAATGCCCACAGCCTCCTTCGTGTCACTGATCCATCTTCCGCTACCCGCTTTGGAGTGTGACTGGGAGGTCACGTCATTATTGTGATTATTTCTGCGCGTTTGTACAATCCCTTCCCTCCTAGGGTCCAGGACTATCTTCGTTCTCCCTCTGCATTCTATCTCTCTTTTCTCCCCATCCCCCTCTTCTTTCTCTTCTTTTTTTTTTTAATAGGCTAGATGCCCTTTGATAAATATTCAGAGAAACTGGTGGTGGGCGAAGGTGTCTCGAGGACTCAGCCAAAATGGGAGAGGAAGACAATAAGCTGGGCAAACCTTCTGGAAATATGCACCCTCTGCTGGGCGGATCGTTGTAGCCCCACTCAGTTTAGAAGGATTGCAAATAAGGGAGTGTTATCTTGATTTATTCTCAGCCTCACATTCCCCAACTAGGCCTGCTTGGAGGTTTCAGAGAAATTACAGCAATTGTACCCTATGTCCTCTGTGAGGTCCTTTCCAAGAGTTAAGAATACTTGCTTCTTTCCATCTCCCTTATTTGGGGGGATTTATGGCAAAGGGCAAACTGCCTGTGGGTGGTCAGGATGGTCTGTCTCAGAAATCTCTGAGAACCCTGTGCCTGGTATAGAATATGCCATCCGATGACGGTGATGTTGTTCCCCTCTCACACTTGCCCCTTTCGAATTGCTACTTCCCTTCAAAAAACATCTCAAGTGCTTCAAGAGGCTTTTCCTATTTTCTACTCCACAGTGCATGTCCTACATTTACTTTTATATAAGCATAATAATTGTAATAATAATAGCTAACAAAAATAGTGCTTACTTCTGCCAGGCACTGTATAAAATACTTTACAATGATTAATATATTATTATTTATTATGCCTCTCCTCAGTAGAATAAAAGTTGAGGGTAGCAACTACCTCATTTTTTTCTCCTATGTATTCCTAATGCCTTCCTAACATAGAGCCCGGCACATAGTGTTTAATAAATGCTTGTTGACTAATTAATTGATCCAGTCTCAATTTCTACTACTTGGTCTGGAGCTTCTTCTCCCTCCTGAATTGGGTCCCTACTAGCTGATTGTCTTTTTTCACAGACAGCCCAAGTTGAAGAAAAAAATGATCAAAATGAACCCATTTTGTTTTCAGTACTTATCACACTTGTGATTGGAATGGCTAGTTTAGGCTCATTATGATCATGTCAGTCCCAGGATTACCTGGGCAGCCTGGGAAAAATTCCACGTTCGGCACCTGGGATACTAAGTTTTCCAGGGTCTTAGATCAGCATTAGATGACCCCTGTTTGCTTGTCTCCATAGATCATAAAATTTTTAAGCAAAGTTTATCAGTGCCATAATTTTTTTCTTTCTCCCCTTAAATATAACATTTCTTTCTTATCCATATTTTGAGCTGCAAATAAAAGTTAAAGGGAAGGAAGATTTAGAGTGAGGTAAAAATCTACTCCTTCTTGAGATAGCCCATTCTATGCTTTTAGAGTCACAGGATTAGATACACAGTCAAAACTCAAAAGTTGGTCTTCTTGACCCCAAATCCAAGCCTAAGAGCTTACATATATATGATGCTTTATTTATTTATTTAGCTAGAACCTGTGATTTCATTGGTGTGGAAAATTTCTAGTGAGAAATTCCTTCCACCCATGCTATTTAGCAGTTGCTCTGGTTATTTAACTAGTCTTTGAGATTTGCCTGGAGCATTGTGGGTATGTTGCAAATTTTGCATCTCCAGTATTTAGCATAGTGCTAAAGTACAAGGGAAGGTGCTAAGTAATGTTTAATGATTGATTAATTTTAGGATTAGTTTAAACTTTTACTTTCTGTATTTCAAACCCTCTACTTTCCTGACTCTGGTCATTGGTAGGGTGGGAGTTGACAGGAGATTCTACCAGATTCCCTATAGATATGAATATGTGTATGTACTTATTCACTGAACTAGTCTGTAAACTCCTTCATGGAAGTGATTGATTGTATCCCTTTTGTCTTCCTGTCTCCAGGGCTAAGAATAAGGCCTGCCACCTGGGGTGTGATTAATAAATGTGTGTTTGAGTGAGTCTAGATTTGGCACATCAGTGGTGCATGATATTGGGCATATTCCTTTATTGCTGGGTACTTCTTTTTCCACATCTGTAAAATGGGGATATGTATACTTACCATACTGGGTTGTTTTGTTTTTTAATCAAATTAGATTTTTTTTCTTTCCTGGATCTTTTATGTCTTTGCCGTCGTAAAATTCTAAAGCAGATCTGCAGCTATTCAAGAAAATTGCTGAAAATACTAAGAGGCTAAATGACTTTTTCAGCTACATGCAGCTGCTTAGATGTCAGAGGTTGAGATTTCAACTCAGAATTTTCTGACTAGTGCTGGTGCTGAGATGAGACTCACTTAGTCACACAGAGCTATGAAGTCAGAGATGATCAAATTATATTCTTTCTGGAAAATGCTAAATAAAATGTGAAGTATTACTGTCAGTGGCATTATTGTATTATATTATTTCTTGTGAAAGTTTACAGTAGAAAGATAATATTACTTTTTCCACCACAGCTTTGGGGGTTTACTGTTATCTGTTTTACAGAAAGAAGAGAATTTAGTTCTATATTCTATTATAAATTCTTCTAGTTCTATTATTTTACTATAGTTAGTAATAATAACAGCAACAATACTTATAGCTAGTATTAATATACTAATTAATGTTTTTAGGTTTTCAATAATAATAGTAGCAATAACAATACTAATAGTTAGCATTTATATAATACTTTAAGTTAAATGTGTAAAAGTTGAGAGCTAATAATTTGCCTAAGGGTTACACAGCTAGAAAGTATCTGAGGGAGGATTGGAACTCAGGTTTTTATGACTCCCAACAGTAGCATTTTATTCATTGTGTTATCTAACTATATCTCTGGAGTTCTTGGTGGACCAGTTTCCTATACACTCTAATTAGTAGGCTTAGGATATTTATAAATCAAATATTATAAGGGGGAAGGGTTGTATGTAATGTATTTTCTAATGTTTTTGATATGCATTCCAGATAATAAACTAATAATATTGGACATTACTGTCTCTGATAACACTTGGAAATTTATATTTCTTTAGAAATTTACATTTGATATTAAACATGATTATATATGTATAACTCATATCAGATTACTTGCTGTCATGGGGGGAGGCAGGATAAAAAGGAAGAAGATGGGACTACTGGAAAGGAAAAAATGTGAAACTCAAAAGTTTACAAAAAATTGTTGAAAATTATCTTTGCATGTAATTTAAAAAATAAAATAACATTCAGAAAATTACATTTCTTTCTTCGTGGTAGAATGGAAAAGGAAATCTAGAAGCAGTCCATGTCTACATTTGTGAAATATTGGGACAATTTTTCAAATTATTCATATTCTCTACCAAAACATCTGTTATTTGAAACATTCCTACAAATAAGATCAAAGTGAAGATTCCTTAACACAAGGAGAAAATGCTGGATTAGAAGCTAGAGAATTGAGATTAAAATCCTTGCCCTACTACTTGCTAACTCCCTGACCTTGGGCAAGTTGTTCCTCCCTATCCTAATTCTGGCCTTGACTGGCAACTTTATCTTGTGTAGTTTCTTTCTTTCTTTCTTTCTTTCTTTCTTTCTTTCTTTCTTTCTTTCTTTCTTTCTTTCTTTCTTTCTTTCTTTCTTTCTTTCTTTCTTTCTTTCTTTCTTTCTTTCTTCCTTCCTTCCTTCCCTTCCTTCCTTCCTTCCTTCCTTCCTTCCTTCCTTCCTTCCTTCCTTCCTTCCTTCCTTTCTTTCTTTCTTTCCTTTTTTAGGCTTTTTCAAGGCAAATGAGGTTAAGTGACTTGCCCAAGGTCACACAGATAGGTAATTATTAAGTGTCTAAGGCCAGATTTGAACTCAGGTACTCCTGACTCCAGGGCCAGTGCTCTTCTCCACTGCACCATCTAGCCACCCCCCTCTTGTATAGTTTCTAAGAATGTTTCCCCCAAAATGGAAATCTCTCTTCATGTCTTTCAATTAGATACTACTTTCCCCAGAATATTTTCTCTTAGCTTACTTTGCTTTCTTTCATTCTCATGCTCAAGTTCTAATTATAAAGCATTTTCAGCAAGCAGGTAGATGGCGCAACCTATCCACATTCCTAGGAAAGCATCCTCTTTTCTTGTAGAATAGAGAAGGAAAATGAGGGAGGAATTGATCTACCAACTACTGTTTTGAATAGACTTCTGAAGAGAGAAGGAAAAAAAAACCAAAGTGACCTTTGTGTCTCCTAGTGATTTATTGGCAAGCATATTTTGCACATTGTGCAGAAAGGCCATTTAAGAAGCTGTTAGAGGCCAAGAGCCATCCATTGCACCTACCGGCAATGAATGGTCTATTTTTTAAGATGGTTTCTATTTTTAAAAAAACTTAAAAAAATTTATTTTATTTTTTCCAATTACTTGTAAAGATAGTTTTCAACACTCACTTTTTAAATTAATTAATTAATTATTGAATTTTTCAGTTTTTCCCCTAATCTCTTTTCCCTCCCCTCACCCTCCCTTCCAGGGAAGTCTGATAGTCTTTACATTGTTTCCATGCCGTGTATTGATCTAAGTTGAAGGTATTGAGAGAGATATCATATCCTTAAGGAAAAAGATATAACAGCAAAAATTATATAAGATAATTTTTTTTAAATTAAAGATAACAGTCTTTGGTCTTTGTTCAAAGGCCACAATTCTTTCTTTGGATTACAGATGGCAACACTCATTTCTTGTAAGATTTTGAGTCCCACATTTTTCTCTCTCCCTTCCTCCCTCTCCTTCCTCCCCATGACATATATAGGTTATATGACATATAGGTTATATGTATACAATCATGTTAGTCATATTTCCATATTAATCATGATGTAAAAGAAGAATCAGAATTAAAGGGAAAATTGTAAGTACAAACATACAACAAATTTTAAAAAGTGAAAATAATATGCTTTGGTCTGCATTCAGACTCAATATTTCTTTTTCTGGATGTGGATGACATTTTCCATCATAAGTCTTTGGAACTGTCATAGATCACTGTATTATTGAGAAGAGCTAAGTTCATTTTAGTTGATCATCAGTGTTGCTGATTAATATGTACAATGTTCTCAAAGTTTTCCTCATTTCACTCAACATCAATTCATGTTTCCAGGTTTTTCAGAAATCTTCCTGCTCATGATTTCTTACAGAACAATAGTTGAATGGTTTAATTTTGACTAGTATTTTGACCAGTTGAAGCAAGTCCCTTGCACAAGTGGAACTTTCCCTAGAGGATACTGAGAGCATTCTTGGCATTGCATTCATCCTTCAGACGCCCATAGCAAATTCTGTTGTCCTCAGGGTTTCCATTGATTGTAGTGCTGATAATATTATGTTACTTTATAGATCATTGGGATATTTATGGGTGTGTTGAGAAATGTACCTTCCAGGATGGCAACCTCCCTCCCCCTCCCCCTCTTTTCTTTGCTATTCATTCTCTGGGGGAAAAGGATGAAGAGATAAATTGGAAATAGTTTTGGAAAGGCACACCTTAGTAAAATTGTACTTTTGTCTCTGCTTATACAATTTTGCTCCCAGCATCATATGAAAGCAGCTGGTTTTGATTAACTCTGTACAAAGGATAAAAGTACAAAGATTATTGACTTTTGGGGTTAGCTCTGTGACTAACATAACTTTAGGAAAGTCACCCTTCTGGGGCTTTTTTTCTTTTTAGCCTGAAAATTTCAAAGGATTAATTACATGATTATAAATTATATTCTACTAATATCCTAACTCCTTCAGCTCCATAATAATTTAGCTGTCCTCACTCCCACTTATAAAGAATGCTGTCTTCTTTGCTGGGTTATCTAATGAAAACAACCTGATATCCAATTTTATATACTCAGGTGCTGATGGCCACTCATACCATAAGACATGACTGCTTCTAGATATCAGTTGCATATTTTGACAAAGGATTTCAAGTTTAATTCAATCCAATAAATATTTATTGAGCATTTACTCTCAGGAACAATGTTAGGTAATTGGAATATCTAGTTGAAAATAAAACTCCATTTGGGCACATGATATTTCACAGAAAAATAAATGCAAGATAATTTTGAAGGAAAAGTTCACTAGCACTAGGTCAGAAAAGGTTTCTTTTTGTTTGTTTGCTTTGTTTTTTGCAAGGCAGTGGGGCTAAGTGACTTGCCTAAGATCACACAACTAGGTAATTAAGTGTCTGAGGCCGAATTTGAACTCAGGTCCTCCTGACTCCTAGACTGAACTCTCAGGTCCTCCTGACTCCTAGACTGGTGCTCTATCCACTATGCAACCCAGCCAGAAAAGGTTTCTGATAGGAAGTAACACTGGAACTAATCTTTAAAAGAAGGTAGGAGTTCTAGAAACTGAGAAGAGTGAGTACACTCTAGGCATAGATACAATCTATGCAGAGAGACTGAGAGAAGAGCTGGACTGCCAAGCTCCAGCAGCAGCTTGGCTAGTAGGACAGTTCAGTATGAATGTGAAATTCTCGAAAGGAAATCAAATGAAATAAATCTGGAAGGGTAGATGGAACCTGTATTATGAAGGTCTTTAATTGCCAAGCTAAGGAGCTTATATTTCTAATCCGGTGATAACAATGAAACCTGAACCTAGAGTAAAGAAATCCTGAGTTCAAATCAAGATTGAGGTATTTTCTAGCTGTGTGTTAATTCACTTAGTCTGTCTGCCTCAATTTCCTAATACCTAAAAGAGAGATCATAATAGCACCACCTACTTCCCCAGTGCTAATGTGAGGATCAATTAAGATATTTGTAAAGCACTTTGTAAATCTTAAAGCATTATGTTGATTCTAGCTATTGTTATTTTAGTCAAAAGAAATGGATAACCCATGATGATTTTTGGGCAGAGGAATGAGTGAGCAATATTAATTAAACAATAGGGTTGTTTAAGAATGTGTTGGAGAAGAGAAAGACTAGACATAGAAGGGAGAGTGTTGAAATAGTCCTGGGGAAAGGTAATTGAAGGCCTGAGAAAGGGTGGTAGTAGTAGCATAAATGAAGAGAAGGGAATGAGAGATGCTAAAGGAGGAAGAGCTGACAAGACTCATCAAATATTTGGATATGGAGAATGAAAGAGAGAAAAGAGTCAAGAATGATTACCAGAATGCAAAATTGGTTGAAGAAAAGAATGGAAGAACTGTTTATAACAAAAAGGAAGATTGGAGGAGGGGGTAAATTTAGAAGTGAAGAAAAAGATACTTATTTTGGACATGTTGATTTTTGAGATGTCAATCAATGGGGTATCCAGATTCAAGATAGTTTATAGAATATTGTCAAGAAAGCAGAATTTAAGAGAGTGCTTTAAATTGCCTTTTGAAACTACAGCAATATATTACAAAGATTATATATTGTGGTTAAGTGGGATTTTTACCAGGAATACAAGGATAGCTTAACATAAGGAAAACTATTTATCAATAAGAAAAATAACAATCATTTGATTATATCAATAGATGCAGAAAAAATTTTGATAAAATACAGTACTAATTCCTATTAAAAATACTCAAAAACATAGGTATAAATGGATTTTTCCTTAAAATGATAAGAAACATCTTCCTAAAATTATCAACAAGCATTATTGGTAATGCTGATAAGCTAGAACCCTCCCCAGTAAGATCAAGACTGAAATTCTGGATGCCCTTTGTTACCAATATTATTCAATATTGTATTAGAAATGCTCACAATAACCATAATAAAAGAGGAAAGAAGTAGAAGGAATCACAATGGGGTAATAAAACCAAATCTTTTTGATGATGATGACATATTGACATCCTTTTTGATGATATGATATGAAAATATGCTTGGAAAATACTAAAGATTCAATTAAAAAGTTAGTGGAAAAATCAGCAATTTTATCAAATTAGCAGGATGTAAAATAAACATGTGAATTGTCAGCATTTCTATTTATTATCAACAAAACTGTGCAAGAAAAGTTAGTAAGAGATCCACCATGTAAAATAATTATGGATTATATAAAATATCTGTGAGTAGACCTACTAAAATGAACTCAGAAACAACATGAACCTAATTATAAAGCACTTTTTATTTAAAGTCAGATTCAAAGCATTGAAGCAATATTAATTGTTCATGGATAGGCAAAAATAATAAAATAAAAATGACATTTACCCAATCTGTTTATTTAATGTCATCTTAGTTAAACTATCAAAAATTTACTTTACTGAGTTAGGAAAAAATAATAATAAAATTCATTTGGAAGAACAAAAGGTCAGGAATTTCAAAGGAATTAGTTTTAAAAAATGTAAAGGAAAGAGGTTAAGCAGTTTCAGATCTTTTACTATATTACAAGGCATCAAAACTATCTGATCCTGGCTAAAAAATAGAAAGACAGACCAGTGGAACAGAGTAGACATACAGTAGCAAAAGATTATAGTACTCTTGTATTTGACAAATTTGTAAAGATTTAAGTAATAGCAGTATTATTTAAGAACAGGACTGTCCAACTTTACTTTTAAAAGTTTTTATTGAAACAGTAGATAATGTATATTTTGATTTGCCTCTTTGGTGAGAGCACTGTGATAGTTCAGCTTCATTTACTAAAGCATTTATTAAACCCACAGGGGCTGAATAAAATTGCACTGCAGGTCTCATTTTGGACAGCCTTGATCTAAGAACGACTTTAAATAATTAAGTCTTTTGAATTTTGTAAATACTCAAATACAAATATAATGAATGAAACATTCCCTACTTGCAAGTAACTCACATTGTAATGGGTAAGATAACAAGTATATGAATGGAAAAAGCCAGGATTGTGGACTGTGGTCCAGGACCCAACTGATCTCTCCCAACATTCCCCTCTAAAAAAAATTCCTCAAATTTAATTTTAAAGTAGTAGAACCAACAAAAAGTCAGAGGGAGATATTTTTCCAGTATAAGATAACTTTGGAGGTCTGAAGGTAACAACACTGAGGTGGATGCAGAAGTGCCAGCAGTGGGCTTTAGAGGTGGTTGTGACAATGACAACAACAGCAGCAGCTTCTGGAGCTTTTAACTTAAAGATGATAAAAGGGACTCTGTCAACTAGTCAGAAAGAGATGGCAAGGGATCCTTTGCTGGCGGTGGGTGCAATTAGCACTGATTGGCAGCTTACCTGAGTTCAAATCCAACCTCAGACACTTAATAATTACCTAGCTGTGTGGCCTTGGGCAAGCCACTTAACCACATTTGCCTTGCAAAAAGCTAAAACAACAACAACAACAACAACAAAAAAGTTAGAATTGGGAAAGTGGAAGTTAGTGACTGTAACTCCATGAGACTTCAAGAAACAATAAAAAAAAGTCAAAAAAGAAAAAAAAAGAAAATATGAAATATCTCATTAAAAAACTGATCTGGAAAATAGATTCAGGAGAGATATTTTGAGAATGATTGAACTACCTAAAAGCCATGATCAAAAAAGAGAGAAGACATCATATTTCAAGAAATTATTAACAAAAACTACCTTGATATACTAGAACCAGAGAATAAAATACAAGTTGAAAGAATCCATTGCTCCTAGCTCCTGAAAGAAATCCAAAAATGAAAACTCCCAGGAATGTTATACCCAAATCCCACAGCTCCCAGGTCAAGGAGAAAATATTGTAAATAGCCAGAAACAAATAATTTAAATTTTGTTGAACCACAGTCAAGATCACACATGATTTGTAGCTATCACATTAAGGAGAGAAGAACTTAGTATGAGATTCCAGAAGGCAAAGGAGCTAGTATTACAATAAAAAATAACTTAATTAACAAAACTGAGTATAATCCTTAAAGCAAAAAAATATTTAATGCAACAGGGGACTTCCAAGAATTCCTGTTGAAAAGACCAGAACTGAATAGAAAATCTGACATTTAAACAAGCGTCAAGAGAAGCATAAAAACAGGGGCAGCTAGGTGGCGCAATGGATAAAGCACCCGCCCTGGAGTCAGGAGTATCTGGGTTCAAATCCAGTCTCAGACACTTGATAATTACCTAGCTGTGTGGCCTTGGGCAAGCCACTTAACTCCATTTGCCTTGCAAAAACACAAAAAAAAATGGTAAAAAAAAAAGAAGCATAAAAACATAATTGTGATAGAGTAATCATAAGAGACTGAGTGGAATTAAAGTGTTTACATTCCTATATGAAAAGAAGATACATGTAAATCCTAAGAAAATTATTATTTAGACAATTAGAAGTCTGCATAGACTGAAGGCACAGGTTTGAGATGATTATGTTGGGATGATTTTTGAAAAAATAATTTAAGAGTGAGAAAAGGAGAAGGAAAACTAGGAGAAGAAGAGAGGGAAAGGACAAATTTTTTCATATAAAGTTTCACACATATTTGTTTTTGTTGGGCAGTGAGGTTAAATGACTGGCCCAAGGTCACACAACTAGTATCTATCAGTTGTCTGAAAATTTAAACTCAGGTCTTCCTAATTCTAGGGCTGGTGCTCTATCCACTTAGCTACCTAGCTGCCCTTTCATATAAAGTAGGAGAAGGAAGAGTTTTTATAATGGAAGGGGAAAGGGAGAAGATGGAGGTGACAGACAATACTTGAGTCCAACTTTTTATTGAAATTGGTTCAAAGAGGGAGAAATAAATACACATTCAGTTGGGTATAGAAATTTATCTTACTCAATAGGGAGATAGGAGGGGAAAGAGATAAGAAATATTAGGGAAAGATGATAAGGGAGAAGGCAGATTTGGGAGGTCAGTGGTCAGACCTTTTTGAGAAAGGCAAGATAAAAAGAAAAAGAAGGGTAAACAAAGGAAAATGGGATGGAGGAAAGTATACTGTTAGTGATCATAATTATGAATGTGAATGAAATGAGTTAATCCATTTAACAGAAGCAGATATTAGAAACTAGAATCCAACAGTATGTTGTGTGCAAGAGATACACTTGGAGAGAAAGACACACACAGATTTCAAAGGAAGGACTGAGGCAGTCTTCAGTTGAAGTGAAGAGGATTGGAATGGCAATCATGATCTCAATCATAATCTCAAAGTGAAAACATAAATAAGCCTAATTGAAAGAGAAAATTAAGGAAACTACATTTTGCTAAAAAAAGTAATGAAGTAATATTAAAAGTGAAATAATATTAAAAATTTTTAGTCTCTCACAGAGATACCTCATAGATGGCAATAGATAGCAACATTATAATAATCGAATAATTTGAGATTTTCTTCCAAATGAATTTTGTTATACTTTTTTTCTAAATTCAATAAAATAATTTTTTTGGTTAATTGAATATCTAAAATGGTTTGGGTAAAATTGCCATTTTTATTATATTGTCCTTACCTACCCATGAATAATTAATGTTTCTAATTGATTTATATAAAAAGCTTTTTAAAAATTATATAGTTCCGGCATTTGTTTTGGCAGGTGGACCTCCATTTAGAGTACTTATGACCAAAGTCATTCTATTTTTTTTGGTGACTTTATTTGTATTTATTGTGGAATTAGTTTCATATTCTTGATTTAATTCTTGGTCTTCTCTTATCCATAATATTTCATCCTTATATTTATTTTTTTTAGAATTTTTTTTGGGGGGGCAGCTAGGTGACATAGTGGATAAAGCGCCGGCCCTGGAGTCAGGAGTACCTGGGTTCAAATCTGGTCTCAGACACTTAATAATTACCTAGCTGTGTGGCTTTATTTTCCTCTCACACTCATAGATAGAGTGGCCAGGTCCTGGCTGTTCTTGTTTCTTCCACCATCTGGATGCTACTACTACCGTTCTGAATTGAGCAACTGGTTCCTGAACCCTCTTCCTGGAATAAGATATTAGACCCACCTTCTATTGCCTATCTTCTGCCTCTGTTTCCTGGTGGCTTAACTCACATGCTTACATCAATTCTATCTCTGTCTCCATGTAATTGCCTGCCAAGATTTGGCTTGTCCACTGCTGCAGCCCTGAACTGCCTTTAAGGGGTTTTATCTTTTGTATCCTTGGTCCCTTGGTTCAAATATCAAATATTAGAATTGTGATGATTTTAGGCCTCCTGAAAGGTTCCCCAGCATAGGGTGGCTGGGTCTCCAGTTGTGTCTTCAGCAGTCTTTTTATTTTATTTTTTTTAGTTAATAGTATTTTATCCATTTACATGTAAAGATAGTTTTCAACTTTCATTTTTGTAAGATTTATAAAATTTCTCTTCCTCTCTTCCCCCTCCCCAAGACAGCAAGGGGCCCTTTGAGCCCTTGAAGTTTATTAGAATTCAGCATGCTTTCTCTAGTACCTCTTAAGGGCAGTTCAGCTTATCTCAGCAGGAGATAAACCAACTCCTGATGAGAAAATACATAGGAGATGGAGATGGAACTGAAATAAACCCTGAGTTAGGCCGCCAGGAGACAGAGGCAGAAGACAGGGCAAGAGAAAAAAAGTTAAATATGTACAATCATGTTAAACATGTTTTCATATTAGGTTGAGAGAAGAATCAGAACTAAAGAAGAAAAATCAATAAGAAAGAAAAAGCAAAACACAAATTTAAAAAAGTAAAAATTATATACTTTGATCTGCATTCAGACTCTGCAGTTCTTTCTCTAGATGTGAGTGGCATTTTCCATCATGAGTCTTTTTGATCACTGTATTGCTGAGAAATACTAGTTGATCATCATACAATATTGCTGTTAATGTGTGTACATTTTTTTCTTGGTTCTGTTCATTTCACTCAGCATCAATTCATGTAAGTCCCTCTAGGTTTTTCCAAAATCTGCTTGCTCATGATTTCTTATAGAATAATAGTACTCCACTACATTCATGTACCATATCATGTTCAGCCATTCCTCAACTGATGGGCATTCCCACAATTTCCAATTCTTTGCCACCACAAAAAGAGCAGTAATAAATATTTTCCCTTTTTTATGACCTCTTTGGTATACAGACCTAGTAGTGGTATTGCTGAATCAAAGGGTATATAAGGTTTTATAGCCTTTAGACATAGTTCCTAATTGCTCTCCAAAAAGGTTGTATCAATTCACAACTCCACCAACAGAGAATTAGTATCTGTTTTCCCACAGTCTTTCCAATGCTTGTAATTTCCCCTTTCTATTATTACATTACTCAATCCAATAAGGTGTGAGTTGGTAATTCAGAATTGTATTAATTTTTCATCACTTTTAGAAGAATAAAGCATGGTGGGAATTACAATTACTGCAAATTGTCCAAAAAGGAGAGTTGGGGAATTTTTGTTGCTTCTCACACTGAGTACTTTTTCAATCACTTCCTCTGACCTAAAATGACTATATCTCTTGGACTAAAACTAAGGTAATGCATTTTTAATGGGAATTTTGCTTGAGATAGCAATACAGATTATGTACTATCTACTCTCTGGTTTCTCAGTCCAGAGTGATCTCTCTATCAGACAGTGTGAGACCACCATGCTTGGTAGTCCAGTTAGGGAATACTGTTGCTGCATTGCCCTTCCCATTGACTCTGCCTGTATTAGTTTTGCTGAACCAATTCCAAATCTTCTCTACTAGGAAATCTGTCATGGTGGTTAGAGATTCACCTATATACCTCCTCATTTTGGTGGAGGTCACTCCTGTAGAAAGCTTATCATATCAGTCACTTGTACAGCTCCACCTCCTTTTTTTATTGCAACTGAGTGCTGGTCCTGATTGCTATACCTTTTTTCAAGTATAGATCACTTCTTGAATTATCCAAAATAATCCATAATTTAGTGGGAGTAATATAAAGCCAGACAAGGGAGCTAAAGTTAAGTTGAATCACTCAGCTAAGGTCACACAGCAAAGAATAATGAATCTAGGTCTAGAACTCAGATCTTCTGACTTCTTTCTCAGAGTTCTTTCTCTCAACCCACAGTTCCAAACTTGGGTTGAGAAAGAAGACAGTCAGTTAGGTATAAATGAGACTGTGATGTCCAGCACAACACAATATGTCAGCCTAGTAAGTGTTGACTAGTGATGATAACCTGGATGAAAAATATGAACCAGAGTCTTTGATTTAACCTATGTTATTGCTCATCTTATTCATACTTCTGTTTAATGCAAAGATATAAAGCATCACCAAATTCATTGTGTCATTTGAATATAGCAATAGCTAGGCATAATTACTCTTCCTCAGCTCTAGTCTCTCCCTTCTCTAATCATTCTCCACACAGCTGCCATATTGCTATTCTTCAAATACAACCCGTGCCCTGCACGCACTCCTTTTCAAGAAATTCAGTTAGTTCCCAATTATCTGCATGATTAAATGAAACCTGCCCCTCTTGGCATTGAAACTTGGTTCCAGCCCACCTGTATATACAGATTTCATATTATTTCCCTCTCATATACACCAGTCAAACTCTCCTACTTGTACTTTGTGTACCATGTTTTATGTCTCATCTCCCTGCCCTTAGTCAAGATTTATCCCATATTTAGAATGCTATTCCTTCTTTTCTCTGCCTATTGGAATCCCTAGCTTCCCCCAAAGCTTAGTTGAAGTATCTGGCAGTGAGTATCTGGTGCAGTGCATAGAGTACCAGCCCTGGAGTCAAGAGGATCTGAGTTCAAATTCAGTATCAGATACTTGACACTAGCTGTATGACCTTGAGCAAGTCACTTAACCCTGATTGCCTTGTATCCAGTGTTATCTCCAGTTGTCCTAATTCATATCTGGTCACTGGATCCAGATGGCTCTAGAAGAGAAAGTGAGGTTGGTGACTTAGCACAGCACCCCCTCATTCAAATTCAGTTCATGCTCTTGTTATGACACATCTCCCTGATGTCATGACCTTCTTTGAGAACAAAGGACAAACTTCAGACGTTGAAATATCACCTACCAAAAAGAATTTTTCTTGACTACCTTCCAACATTGTTAGTCTTTTCTCTTACCCCAAAGGCATGTATTATACAAAATAAATATATATACATATATATTATTTTATTATTTAATATTTTACATATATTTTATATAATACACATTTATTTATACATATGCTGTCTTTCCTTACAATGTGTACCTTTTTTCTCCATAGCAAAGACTATTTCTTTTTTGTCTTTATATTTCCTAAAGTATCTGGTACATAGGCTGTGATCAATATCTACTTGTTGAATTGAATAAGGAATATTCACAGGGCTAGTATGCAAAATATGTGGTAAACTGGTAGATCTTATTTATCTTGCTGTAAGAACAATTCAACTTTCTAGTTCTTGGGAATATAGTTAAGGATGCTAAGGAAATAATTTTATAAGAATAATTTATCAAGGTCCTCTGGAGAGAATTGGGAGGTAGGATAATATTACCTTCCCCTTTTTGCCATTTAAAACCTTTTTAATTTGGCTCCCAAGTATCTATCCATCCATCCAGATATAGATTACAGGTCAATTCCCCAAGATAGGTTCCAGGTACTCTATGCTCTGTGGCTCCTTGTATCACTCAAGACCTTAACTCACCTTCCTCTATGATGTGTTTACTTTTAATAATCAATCAGATGAATAAATTAGCTCAGAACAAAGACATTTAATGAAATGGTAGTAAGAAGAGTAGCAGAATAATATTTTTCCTTTATGCCCAGAGTATTTTCTTCTATAAATAAACCTGTTCCATCCATGGGATAAGGAGAAGAATATACATGTAGCTAGATTAAGGTACATCCTTGAAGGCTTAGCTCACACCAGTAATTCTGCAGGCCTGAAAATGTCTTGTCATATTGTCAAATTGCTCCTGCACCCCACCAGTCTCTCCCTTGGCCACATAGATCTTCCTAGATTTGCTACCCTACTGGACACTGGTCTACTGAATAAATTGCGTCCTCCACTTGCTGTTCTCTTGGTTCTGCTATCTCTTCCAGGCACTACTCACTTGTATGTGAAGCTTGTACCAGATGCTGCCAAGTACAACCTCTCTGAACTGGAAGCTTTAGAACATTCCTTTGCTTATAGTTCCTGCAGGACCCTGAACCCTGAAGTCCTTGCATTAGATGATTATCATGTATAGTCTAGCCTTTGGAGATTAATGCTAGAAGCTATGTATATAGAATACCCACCATAAATTAGTAGGTCTCCCACAGAAAGATCCAAATCCAACATCCAGAAAGTGGGGAACAAATATTTATTAATTTCCTACTGTTAGGAGTATGATCTAAGTATATTTTGTGCTAAGTGCTTTATCAATATCTAATTCCATACTCTAAACAACCCTGTGAGATAGGTACTTTATTATCCCCATTTTAGAGTTGAGAAAATGAGGCAGAGGTTAAGTGACTTGCTCAATAGCAGAATTAGTAAGTCTCTCACTATGCCACCTAATTGACTCTGAAGTAGAGTTCTGAGAAAAGATAAGGTATGAGGGTACCAGCTACCTGAAAGAATGCTGCCCAGAATTCTGGAGATCTTGATACCTGAGACAAAGATCTTCTCCTGGAGATAGAGGGTTTTCTTCTGGGAAGCTCTAAAAGGAGAAATATAGGTCACTTCTTAAGAGGAAAAAACAAATAAACACAGAAAATATGCCCCCCGGCAACTACCTACCAGAAAGTTGTTATTTTCTAAAAGTGCTATAAAAAGCCTAAGGACTTTAACCTGAAAGAACAATATATAACATGGTTACAGATATCTACATTAGAGCAAGTTTGGGGTGGACTGAAGAAGGGAAGGGAAAGTGTCCTAGAAAAAATTAGTGAAAGGAAATAAAATTGATAATTAAAGGAATCAAGGAAGACTTGCTTCTAAAGGAGGAAGATAAGGTTACTGAGAGGCAGAAACGAAGAGGTCTTATGTACCAGGAATATAAGAAAGGCTTATGTCAATGTATGTAGGTGAGTGATTGTGTATAGAGTTTGGGGAATAGATGATGGTCTAGTTTGTTTGTGTAAACTATATTTCCATTTCCTAAACTTCCATTCACACTAGCACTTGGTGTCACAAGAGCCCAGCTACTGTTTAGAACTTCAGCATTAAGACTAGATGATGAAGTGGATAGAGCAGCAGCCCTGAGTTCAAATATGGCCTCAGACACTTGATACCTACTAACCATGTGACCCTTGTAACGGACAAGTTACTTAATCCGATTGCCTCACTTCCAGGGCCATCACCAGTCACTCTGATTCATATTTGGCCACTAGACCCAGATGACTTGGAGGAAAAAGAGAGTTTGTTGACTTAGTACATCATTCCTTCACTTTCTCAAACATAATTCATTTCCATGTCATGGTAACACCTCTGAGATGTCATGGTTTCCTTTGAGTATATAGGAAAAAAATATTAATCCTAGAAAGATATGGGTGTCTTTTCTAATATTATAGTTCACAAGCCCCAACTAGTGCATTTTTCCCCATAATTATCTGTTGATATCAATTAATCAGTCAGACTTAGTTTTTAGAAAAGGGCATTTACTGTGATGGCAAAAGTGGAATAAAAATATTCCCCTCAAAAGTGTGCCCTAGATTCCCATCAGTGCACAAAAAGTCCAGAGGAAATGAGCTAAATCTTTGAGAGCATCACAGATATTCCAGGGATGCTATTGGCATGCTAAGAAGAAGAAGATTGGAAGTCCAAAATTCATTTATTCTTCAAAAATCTGTAGGTAATTTTCTAGGTAAAGGATAAGGGGAAAGATACTAAGGCAAAGACTAAGGAGCTTTCCTCTCCCCCTAAAGTGATCCCCTCTTGTTTGGTTTATGTGGAGAACTTCTCTGCTTCTAGGTTTAGATTTCTTGGACCTGGCCACATATTCTGTGTAATATCACTAGGGTTGATGGAGGACTTTTTTGCACTTTGTTTAAAATCTATTATGAGTTGATTCAATAGAGAAGTATTTTCCCCTAGATAAGATATTAGTGCTTAATATCTTAAAAATCTACTTTAGATGGGGTGGGGTGATTTCAAAGACTTACTCTCAGTTAAGTTAACCTCCCCCTTACAATATAATTTAGAAAGCATATAATGATAATAATAATACTTATCTCAAGGGTTAATATTTGTAAAGTGCTTTGCAAAAGTCCTCAAAGCATATAAATGCTTATTATAATGGTGGTGATGATGATGATAATAATTATTATTACTATTAGTTACTGCCCATAACTCCATTCCACTGAGAGAGGTCTCCTTGAACATTAGTGAGAGTAAGGATACCAATTAAGAGATTGTTAGAATAGTTTTGGTGGGAAGTAATAATGTAAATGGGGTCCAGAGAAATGAAAAGAATAGAAAATATGTCAAAGATACTGCAGAATTAACAAAAAACTTGATGACTGATTAGATGTAGGTGATAGAGAAGAAGGGAAGAAGCACAAATGACTAAGGTTTTTGAGACTGGGTGAGTAATAGAATGATTGTCCCACTGAGAAAAATAGATATCTAGAGAACAGTTAGATTAAGAGGAAAGATGGTGCCTCTCTCCCCTCCTTCCTCCCCCCATTCATTCTTTCTATCTGCTAATTTCTTCTCTACTATATATAAACATGCCCATTTTGCCCCTTTCTTAAAACATCAAACTCATTTTATCCTACTATCCCACATATGTATAGATAAATACACACATATATAATTACATATATACCCATATAGTGTGTGTGTGCATGTGTACATGTACATGCATATATCGTCCTTTCCATTAGCTTGTGAGACTCCATAAGGGAAGAATTATCTTTTTCCTTTCTTTGTGTCCTTCAGTGCTTAGCATAATGGCTGACACAGTAAATTACTTAACAAATGTATATTGACTGATTGACTGTCCAAGGATAAACTTGAGAAAGTGGCACCTCCACTTTCTATTTTATAATTCACTTTTAAGTCCACTAACCTCAACATTCAATAAAAAATCAGCTCTCTTTTGAATGTAAAAATTTCATGGGCCACTGCCTCCAAATGATAGTAGGATTATGATTAATATTAGTTCAAAATGAATGGATTCAGTAGTATTTTATACTGTTTCTAGTTTACTAACCATAAGTTTTACAACCATTTGAAAAATAACCAGACAAATTTTGATGAAACATTTATTTAGTCTTTTGGTGCTATATGACTCTGAATCATTGAATGAGATAGCTGATATGACTTCATAGATTTCAGAAACTGAGATTATAGTTGATAAATTAAAAATTTCAACTTTAGATCAGGTTCCATGTCGAACTTGTCCCTAAATAATTTATGCAATAAGTGCAGAAAATCAGGGTAGCTAGGTGGTGTAGGGGATAGAGCACCAGCCTTGGAGTCAGGAGGACCTAAATTCAAATCTGGCCTCAGACATTTAATAATTGCCTAGCTGTCTGACCTTGGGCAAGTCACTTAACCCCATTGCCTTAAATAAAAAAATAAGTGCAGAAAATGCACTTTGATAAACACTCATGTAAAAAAAAACATGAACTATTTCAAAATTTTGGATGCTCAGAATAAACTTGTAATCAGAAGTCAGTCACATAAAGATAAATTTAAAGTATGGGCAACTAGGTGACACAGGAGATAGAACACTGGTTCTGTAATCAGGAGGACCTGAATTCAAATCCAACCTCTGACAGTTACTAGCTGTATAACCCTGAACAAGTCACTTAATCTTGTTTGCTTCAGTTTCTTTATCTGTTAAAATGATGACTCTATACAGCTGTCTCAATACAATTCAAAAACAAGTTGGAAATGTCTAATTTTTTCCTCTCTAATATCCTTCTTTTATTTTTCCCCTTTTTTAAAAAATATCTAGGAAATAAGTATATTTTTTGGCTGTTTCCCCATCCTAACCAGAAATGTTTATTTCAGTGATCCCATTTGGGATTTTCTTGGCAAAGATACTGCATTGATTTGCTATTCCTTTCACCAGCTTAATTTTATAGATGAAGCAGATTGATTAAGTGACTTGCCCAGACTCACACAATTTGTGTATGAGTCTAGACTTGAACTCAGGAAGATGAGTCTTCCTGACTCCAGGTCTGGCACTCTATCCACTTTATCACCTAGCTGCCCAGTAAGAAATATTAGTGTCTTCCTTTCTATCAAATTGAAGAATTTTGTTCAGCTTGTGCTGGATTTTATTATTCAGCCTGCCTTTATCTAAAGTTGTTTTAATTTATTGTTCCTCCCTCTTTCCTTACCTTCCTGCATATGTCCTTGAAGATCTCCATTCTGTTTTCCCAATAACTGACAGATCCCTTCTGTGAATTTACCTTGCCATACAGAATTGTCAACTCTCATGTTAACTTCATGTTAAGTCTGTCTTTATTCTTTCCTTTTCTTTGACTCTGTTCCTGAGACTTTTCCTTGTTTCTCCAACTGTAACCCTTTTAGATAAGTTTGGACCTGCAGCTGCTAAGGAATTGTTTGCTAAGTTACAATTTTACACTTTTGATTTATTTATTCCTTCCATTAATCAACTGATAAGCATTTATTAATGATCTATTATGCGTCAGTAAGCCCTGGGGTGTTGAAGATGGACTAGCAACTCTGGTGTGAGAACCTTTTCAGGGTTGCTCATCTACCTTTGGTGGTTACTGCCTCTCAACTCTCTCTCATCTCTTACTCCAAGAAGCTGTAGCATGCACAGGAGTCACGCTTTAATAAACCAGTTTGAATGTCAATAACTGGTATCAAATCCATCAGTAAGTTAGGGGTATGTCACTCCAAGCACAATTCCCTCTGGTGGAATGCACAGATTATTCCAATGGCCATGAATGTAATTGAAATAGAGAGTTTAAAGCTTGGTCAGACATTGAAGACAATCACTACATTCCATTCCTTTACCAATCATCTTTTACTGTTGCCACTGGACTTTGATGACTCAGAAGGAGAAAGTCAGACTGATATCTTGCTGTAATTATGTCTCATTTAAATCTAATTCATATACAAGTCAAGACAACATCCTATGATGTCTTTGGTCATCTTAGAAAACAAGGATGAATAACAATCCAAAATAAACATTTATTTAGCTCTTATAATGTTCTAGGTACTATGTTAAACTCCCAAGATTCAGCTATATTTTTAAGGTTTTTGCAAGGCAATGGGGTTAAGTAGCTTGCCCAAGGCCACATAGCTACGTAATTATTAAGTGTCTGAGGCCAGATTTGAACTCAGGTACTCCTGACTCCAGGGCAGGTGCTCTATCCACTGCACCACCTAGCTGCCCAATGATTCAGCTATTTTTGAAAAATTTTAGTTTATTTTATATTATTACAGTAATCTTGTTATAAGAGTACTTATAAACCCCCCTTCCTCCCCCCCCAGAAGATGAAAAACCTCAAGAATTGTGAGAGAGTAAAACAAAATGTACTTCAGTCTGTTCAGATTCCAATGGCCCAGTCTCTAGGATGAGTTGCCTTCTTTATCATAAGTTCACCAGAGAAGTTGCTTCAATATTTCTCCCACAGTTGCTATTACTAGCTGTATTTCCCTCCACTTTATTCCTCCCCACTCTCATTTATTCTATCTCTCTCTCTCTTCTTTTTCCTGTCCCTGTCCAAAAGTGTGTTATATCTGAGTAGCCTCTCCCACAATCTTCCCTCTCCTCTATCATCTATTCCCCCCCATCCCTTTCTTCTCATTTTTCTCTAGGGTAAGATAAATTTCTCTATACTATTAAGAGTGTATGTTATTTCCTCTCTGAGCCATTTCTGATGAGAATGAAGGCTCATTCATTCCCCCTTGCTTTTCCCTGTTCCACTCCATTGAAAAAGCATTTTCTTGACTCTTATGTGAACTATCTTAGCCCCTTATTCCTCTTCTTTCTCTTCCTCCCAGTACTTTATCATCCATTGACTCCTTCTTTTTACTATATTATACCATTATATTCAGCTCCTTCCTGTGCCTTGTCTATATATACTCCTTCTAACAACTCTTATAAATGAGAAAGTTCACATGAGTTATCAGTATCTTCCTCCTGTGAAGGAATACAAACAGTTCAGTATCATTAAGTTCCTCATAGTTAGTCCTTCTCATCCAATCCCTTTATGGTTCATCAGAGTCCTGTATTGAAGATCAAACTTTCTTTTCAGCTCTGGCTGTTTCAATAGGAAAGTTTGAAAGTCCCCTGTTTCACTGAAAGTCTATCTTTTCTCCTGAAAGAGGATGTTCAGTTTTTCTGGGTAGTTGATTCTTGGTTGTAAACCAAGATCTTTTGCCTTCCAGAATATCATATTCAATTCCCTACGATCCCTTAATGTTGATGCTGCCAGATCTTATATAATCCTGACTATAAAGCCATGGTAGTTGAATTGTTTGTTTCTGGCAGCTTTTAGAATTTTCTCTTTGACTTGGGAGTTTTAGAATTTGCGTATAATATTCCTGGAAGTTTTTATTTTGGGATCTCTTTCAGAAGGTGACCAGTAAATTCCCTTAATTTCTATTTTACCCTCTGCTTCTAGGATTTCAGGGCAATTTTGCTGTATTATGTTTTTGTTTAGGTTTGGCAGATGGATTTAAGTGGCTTGCCCAAGGCCACACAGCTAGGTAATTATTAAGTGTCTGAGACCAGATTTGAACCCAGGTACTCCTGACTCCAGGGCCAGTGCTTTATCCACTGCGCCACCTAGCTGCCCCTGTATTATTTCTTGAAAAATGAAGTCTAGGCTCTTTTCCTGGTCATGACTTTCAGGTAGCTCAATTATTTTATATTATTTCTTCTGGATCTGTTTTTGAGGTTGGTTGTTTTTCCAATGAGATATTTCACATATTTTTCTAATTTTTGGTTTTTTTGGAAGAGTTTTATTTCTTCCTGATTTCTTGCAAAGTCATCAGCGTCCTTTAGTTCCAGTCTGCATTTGAAGGAGTTATTTTATTCAGAGAGCTTTTTAAAATATTTTCCAGCTGGCCAATTCTGCTTTTTTAAGGCATTCTTCTCATTTGCCTTTTGTTTTGCTTTCTCCATTAGGCCTAAACTGGTTTTTAGCATATTATTTTGTTTAGTATTTTTTTTTATTTCTTTCACTAAGCTGCTGATTTGGTTTTAATGATTTATCAGCATCGCTCTCCTTTCTCCTCTCAATTTTTTTCCACCTCCCTTCATTGCTTTTCAAAATCCTTTTTGAGTTCATCCATAGCCTGAGCCCATTTTCTACTTCTCTTAGAGGCTTTGGATACAGAAACTTTGAATTTGTCATCTTCTGAATCTTCCATGGGACCAAAGTAATTTTCTACGATCAGATTCTTCTTATTCTTTTGTTTGCTCATTTCCTCAGCCTAAGATTAATTTACTGCACTTCCAAGTCTTTGGGGTTTTTGGGGGACACCCCACTGGGACCTTTATCTCTCTCAGGTCTTATGCTCTCTTTCCTGTGCTTTGATATATAAATAACCACAGGCTTTCCCCTCTGCCCTGGAGTTGTGAGGAGGTTCCCTGCTCAGCTATCTTAATATGAAAGCCCAAAATACAACATAGATCTGAGTGTGGGCAAACAGCAGAGTCTTTCCCAAAGGAGAGCAAAGAGATTTCTGCAATCTCTCCCTACACTCTTACGGTCTGTGGGCTGTACTCTGAAGGTGTAGACTGGCTACCCTGATTACTACTGCAAGTTCTCGCCACTGTTCTGAGGTCTGCACTCCTCACTCTGCACTCATTCTCCCAAGATTCAACTCTTAAGATGAAAGATAGCATCTGTCCTCAAGGAACTTAAAATGTGCAAAAGGAGATGGGGGCCATACAGTACTGAAGGACTTTTTGTCTATGAAGTTGAAACCACGTAGAGCAGTAGATGTAAAGTGAAATGAACTGAGTTTACTTTCTGCCCTCTATAAAAGAAGCATTGGGAGAAGTTTGGAACTCCATCCTTCAACTCTCCAGTCTGAGGGGAGAGAAGACTGAGGGAGGTGGTATCTAAGGATTGAATAGATACAAAGACAAAAAGTAAAACAGTTCTGGTCCTACAGGAGCTTACATTCTAATGGAGGAGGCAATGTACCTATATGTGTACAGAAAGGAGTCTGGTCATTTAAGACCTAGTTCTCAAAGCATTAACTAAGGCTCTGTATTTTATAAAAGATCTATACAGTCAACCCATTTCCTTGTTTCCCTTGAAAGTGTAACAGATAGCTTATGTTCACATAGTTTAGTTCCATTTCATCAAATGTGTATTACCATATTACACAAAAGACAGTCTTGGTTAGTGAGCAAAAACATTTATTTAAGTAAACTGCAAATAGAAATTTGGAATATTATATAAGATCAGATTAATTGATAGAATACACAAAAGTAATTGAATCCTTTAAGGAACATGATTAAATTTCAGCTCTGTTCTTAGTAATTTTTAAGAGTACAAATACTGGAAATCAAGGGATACAATGGGAGGGGGACGATTCCCTTATTTATCTATGAATATGGCTCTCCCAAGAAATATTCAAAAGTCTGTGCCTTCTCCCTTATCCCATGAGTCTTTCTTTTCTCTGCCATTCAACAAATCTCTCTACCATATATATAAGTATATACACATATATGTATATATTATATCTTCCTCTGTTGTTCTCAGTGCATAGCATCACAGGGCAATCTTTAAAAGAACTTTCCTACCCACCTAGGGTAGGCTATGAAGTGGAGAGGTTATATAAACTAAATGAACACAAGGCAATTGGGAAACAGGGGTACTATCAACTATGGAGAATCAGGAAAAACTTTATGCAAAAGGTATTCCTTGAACTGAATTTGAAGGAAAACAAAATTCCAAAAGGTGAAGACAGAGAAGGAAAACATTCCAGACATTGGGACAGTTGGTACAAAAGTTTGGAAATAGGATGTCCTGTGGAAGAAACAGTCAGTAGTCTTATAAAGCAGAGAGGTGTCAAACATGCATATGGGCCACAACAATCTCAAGTGTGGTCAGAACCAGGTTAAAATGTAATGGGGGAAATATTTTTTAAAAGAAATTGAAATACAAGATAACGTAGATAATATTGATATTTAATTTTCTAAGTTAATATTTGATTCCCAGGGATCCTTATATATATTTTATATTCTGAGTGTGACACTGGATTAATATATAAGAAATCTGCAAAGATAAAAAAGGGCCAGAACATGAAGAGCTTTAAATATAAGATGAAAGTATTATCCTAGATTATGAACCCTTGAAGTGCAGTAGCAGCCTTTTGTCTTTCTTTGATCCCAAACAAAATATCATTAAATTTGTTTCCCAAGAGGATGAGGGGAAAAAGAAATAGAACTTATATATTCAAAAACATTTGTAGCAGCTCTCTTTGTTGTGGCAAGGAATTGGAAATTGAAGGGATGACCATCAATTGGAGAATGACTGAAAAATATTTCAGCCAATGATTGTGATAGAATACTATTATTCTATAAGAAATGATGAGCAGGTTAATGTTAGAAAATCATAGAAAGATGTATGATGTAATGCAGAGGGAATTGAGTAGAACCAGGAAACATTTTATACAGTAATAACAAAATTGTTTAAAGAGCACCTGTGAATTTCCAAGCTATTCTGAGTAATGTGAATGTTCAAGTCAATTATGAAGGTCTTATAAAAGGAAAATGCTATCCACCTTGAGAGAAAGAATGAATATGTTTATGGATATTTTATATGTTTGCACATATAAGTGAAATATATATCTTTTTACTATGATTCTACATAAATATCTTAATCAAATGTTGACTGTCTCTAATGAGGGGCTGGGAGGAAGAGAAGGAAGAAGGGAAAAAACTCAGAATTCAAAATGTGACTAAAAATAAATAAAATAAATATAAAATTTAAAAAGGAGAAAAAAGTTAAAAGAAATATTGTGGCTCAAAAACAGATCAAAGGAATAACTTAGAAGAGATAAAACCACCATTACAACAGATTATCATAGAAGAGAATGACTTGGCTACAAGGACCACAAGAATACCTAGAAGAAAAGAAGCAAGAGATTATAAATGACAGGAGGAAAGACCTGAAATATTAATTTTTTTTATTTTTGCAAGGCAGTGAGGTTAAGTGACTTGCTCAAGGTCACACAGTTAGGTAACTATTAAGTGTCTGAGGCAGGATTTGAACTCAGGTCCTCCTGACTCCAGGACTGGAGCTCTATACACTGCCCCACCTAGCTGCCCCAATTAACATCTTATAATTGATAGTAGTAAACACCTAAGAAAACAGGCTCTTTAAAAATCAGACCAACCAAGCATCAATAAACTCCATGAAACAATAAGTATTAGAACAAAATCAAAGGATTGAAATAATAGTAAAATATGTCAAGTATTTGCTGTTAAAGAAACTGATCTGGGAATAAGATCAAGGAAAGATAAAACAACAATCATCCACATTCACACATATGATTTAATAATTTGGAGACTCTCCACTTAGGAAGGGTTTAATGAATTAAGGCATCTGATATAGATTTCAAAATTCTAATCTCAGACAATTCACTTAATCAATATGATCAAACAGTTCTGAAAGGAAGAATAGAAAAATATTAACAATCACATGAAAGAATTCTCCAAATCAGTAATAATAAGAAAAATATCAACTCTGAGGCTTTACTTAACATTCTGAAAATTGGCAAAGATGACCAAAAATGGCAAATCAGTGTTGGAAGGTTTGGAGGATGATAGGTACATTGATGCCTTTTGTTGGTGGGGTATACAATGGTATAACCTTTTTTGAAAACTATATGGAATTTTTCAGATAAAGTCTATGTAAATGTTCTTATTTTTTGACTCAAAAATTCTGTTACCTGGCTTTTATCTGAAGAAAGTCATTGATAAGAAAATAGTCCTATGGGGACACCAAAATATTTATAGCAGAACTTTTTGTGAAAGCAAAGAATTGGAAACAAATTAGATATCCATTGATTGAGGAATGACTAAACAAATTGTGATACATAAATGTAATGGAACATTTCTTTGCCGTAAGAAGTGACAAATGTGATGCATACAGAAAAACATGGAAAGATCTATATGAATTGATAAAGAATGAAATAGACAGAGCTAAGAAAATAATAGACACAATAGCTATAATGATGTAAATGGAGAGAACTATATACATATACACACAAATAACAGCTTAATGTTTCAAAATTATAAAGATCAAGCAGACTCAAGAATGAAAAGGTATTGGAGAACAATTCACCTCTCTCAGAAATGGGAACTTTTCCAAAATATCAATGAGTTTTGCTGACTTTTTCCTCTCCCCATTTCTCTCTCTCTCTTTGTCTTAAAAAACTCTTTGGTATTTTGGATGGCTTTCTGAGAGGGAAAAAGAGAGGGATTATGGGAAAAGCTGATAATATAAAAAAAAAGACGTCAATAAAACTTTTTTAAATTACAAAACCTATAGTCCTTGTTACCAAAGAGATTGAGGCAGGTGAATCACTTCAGTCCAAGAGTTTAGAATGGGGCTAAAGCTACTATAGTCTGTAGTAGGACTAGTTCCAAAATGATGAACCCCTGGGACCAGTGGATTACTAGGTTGCCAAAGGAGAGACAAACTAGCTCATGTCAGAATATTAAAAAAAAGTAAAAGCTTCCATGATCAGTTTTTTTTTTTTGTTTTGTCTTGTTTTGCAAGGCAAATGGGGTTAAGTGGCTTGCCTAAGGCCACACAGCTAGGTAATTAAAGTGTCTGAGGCCATATTTGAACTCAGGTACTCCTGACTCCAGGGCCGGTGCTCTATCCATTGTGCCACCTAGCCACCCCATAATGATCAGTTTTGGAATTTGGCCCATGAGTGGACAATTAAGTGGTGCAATGGATAGAACACTGAATCTGTAGTCAGGAAGATCTGAGTTCAAATTTGACTTCAGACATTTATATTTGTGTGACCCCTTGGGCAAGTCATTTAACACTATTTGCCTCAATTTCATGATTTAAAATATGAGCTGGAGAACTGACAAACCACTTTAGCATCTTTGCCAAGAAAATCTCTAAAGGAGTCATGAAGTGTTGAACATGATTGAAAATGACTAAATGGCAACTGTACCTTCAACCTGAGTGAGGAGACCTAGTCTTTTCTTCCCAAAGGGGTGGGGGGGATCCATGTGAAATACTTTGCAATCCTTAAATATCTATATGGATGTCAAACTTTTTGCTATCTTCACTCAAGTTGACAACAGTACTATTCAAACCAAGAGGACTGAAGCTGTATAAGGCTGCCTGCTGAATTCTGTCTAGTAGTTTTTTTGTGTTGTAAGAGTGCTAAGGGGTCATCTACTGTATTCCATGCATGAATCCCTTTTGCAACACCCTGTCCTAGCTTCTATTTCATGAAGATTGAGAGATTTGTAGGTGAAGAGATAGGGAGAAGGAGCTTATGCCCTCAAAGGATTGTGATTGTTGATTACTCACAGGCATTTAAGAATATATGAGGTTCCCTCATCCTTCAGGAACACAATAATGTCAGTGGTTTGGGCAAACAAGAGGCTGGTACTCCAGTTGAGAACCCAGATCTTCCAAGTCCCTGCCCTTGTCTCTGGTTGCTGGGCAGAAACACAGGATCTAAGACAGAAGGGGAACTTGGTGACTTTCAGTCAGAAAGTGTACTGGACTACAATACCCCCTTATCAACCACAAAGACACTGTTATTACACACTTAGATTAGAAGAAGTTTGCTAAATTAATAGTTCTGTTAACCTTATATTCCTATCCCTAAATATAGCTGACCAAATCGGTTGTTGTTGGGTACATAGGAACATAGGTATCTGTCAGGTAGGGCTTATCATAAAAAGATGAAAGATACTATTATGCAGATTATTGGCAGAATTAGGACTGGTACTCTTACAGAATAAGCACTGGTTAAACTTGTTTTAGTGGAAAGAACCTTGATCTCAAAAATTAGTATACTCTTGTGCTGAGAATATACAGCTGTGGGACCCCCTGTGTGACCTCAGACAAGGTGAGTAGATTGCAAGGGTAAGCCTACTACCCTAGTACAGGATCTTAAGCACCTCTTGCCTGGATTTGATATAATTTTCTAATTGACTCTCTGTCTCTATCATCTCCAGTTCATCCTTTACCCAGTTGTAAATATGAAATTCTTAAAGCCCTGCTTATTAAATTCCAGCTTCTCAGAAGAAGGGGTGCATGGGGGGTGTAGAGGACTAGCATTTCTGGTGTGAAGGCTTGCCAAACCTTTTGCAGGACTGCTTAGTAATCTTCGGTATCCACTTTCACCCAGCTCTCTAAACTGTGAATCTGTAGCTTATGCAGTGACCATACCCTGGTAAATCTTTTCAGTAGATAGTTAAGCCAGGGTAAGAGTAATCAAAAGGCCTCAATTCTAGCAGTGAGTTAGAGAGACAGGAAGACTTCCCCTAGCTGAATGGCAGATGAGAACTTTTTGTTGCCATGAAGACAACTGAAGCTATGGAATGCTTGGTCAGGCATCAAAAACATCAAGGTCATCCCTGCATTCTGGATCATCACTAATCATCTTGACTTTTGTCTTGCCACTGGACTTCAATGACTCAGGAAGAGAGAGCAAATTGATGACTTTGAGCAACTCTGCCTCACTTAAATTCAATACATGTGCGTGTCACACCAGTGATATCATTGGTCTTCTGCAAAAACAAAGGATGAATAACAATACAGAAAGAACATCTAGAAAAGGTATGGCTGCTATAAGCAATTATTCCCTTGTCATGCTGAGCAATTTAACCACACTTCACTTGGTTGGGGAAACTAGAAAGTGAAGCCAGGCAGAAATAAAACAAATCAGAAGTAAAAAGTAAAGCGTATTTGTAACAAGAGCCAATGCAGCAATGTAATTCAAAAACCAAGGTTGAGATAAACATTGAAGAATAGCAAAATTCCACAAATTTGGTTTCTTTACCCCTGTTTCTTTATCTGTAAAATGGGGATAATAATAATAATTCCTACCTCCCAGGGTTGATGGGAGGATAAAATGATATATTTGTAAAGTGCTTTTCAATCCTTAAAGTACAATATAAATATAGTTATTTCATTCCATTAATTATGTTATATTACCTTTATTATGTTATATCATATGTTGTTATATGTAAAATATTGTTATTATTACTGAGTCAAAGGTTATGCAGCTTACTTTCAGAGTTTCAAATTGATTTTCAAAATAGTAAGAGCAATTCCCAGATCCATCAACAATCCATTAGTGTGACTTTTTTTTTTACAGCTTATCCAATATTGAATATGCCTTTCATCCTATTTTTATCCTATCTCTGAATAGTCTGTGTAAATCAGGAACCTTTTAGACCACTGTAGGCCAGTACAATTTCAGACTATAAATCTTGCCTTCATCTCCTCCCCCCCCACCCCCCAATGAATCAGATTAGGATTTTTTTTTCCATTTCACTTTACTGTAGGGGCTGCTGTGATCAATATAAACTACCTGTTTAAATTATTTGTTTCAGATGCTATTAAAAATATCCAAGTTTTGGGATTGAATGAGACACTAGTGATGCAAAGTGTGACCTTCTCTCTGCAAATCACTGGGAGGTAAGAAACAAGAACACTACTGTTTTCTAGTCTTCCTATTATACCCCTTTTCTACAATGTTGCTCAGATTCTTAATAAAATCTTTGTTCTTTCACCCTGTTTCCTCCCCCTCAGCTTCAACAAGCGTAGTTATGCTCAGGTCCTCTAGAACTATGTAAGAGGAAAAACTTTCTCTTAACCAATCATTAATCAATTAATCGACAAGCCTTTTAATAGGTACCTCCTATGTCCCAGATCTGCAGTAGATGCTTCTCAGCCTCAGATCCCCTATTCTACTTGAAGTTACTTGAAAGTAAGATTAATATTTACTGGCTAGATATTAATTGGTTCAAAAGATGCCCTTCTTTTCTTTCCTTCCTTCCTTCCTTCCTTCCTTCCTTCCTTCCTTCCTTCCTTCCTTCCTTCCTTTATCTTCCCTTTGGTGACCAAAAGACCTCATTTGTGAGCTGGCTAGCAGGGTATAGAAGTCTTACTGTTCATATTTAGCTTTCTGACCCTTCTTATTTAAGTGACCTTGGATAAATTACTTCATTTCTCTGTACCTCAGTTTTCTTATCTTTTCTTATGAAGGGATAGATGGCCTTCAAGGTCATTTCTAGTTCTAAATTTTATGATCCTAAGAACATGTGAAGACTGCTTCTGTCATGTAATAGCCTTTAGAGAAGTGGTTCTTATCCTTTTGTTGGGTCATGATCTCCTTTAGCAATCTGTTGAAACCTGTGGTTCCTTCCTCAGAATGATTTTTTTTAAATTCATAAAATAAATTGGATAGAATTACAAAGGAAACCAATTATATTGCAATGCAGTTATTAATATATTAATTAAAAAAACCAAAGTTCACAACCCCCAGGTATGGGTTATATAATAATGGCTTGATATCTGGGTATTCTGTACCATTGATCCATTGGTCTGGTGATGCATTGTATTTGAAAATATTTCCCCATTATAGTGTCTGTATATGTATTTTTTGTCTGTCATCCCCACAATGTCCCCTCTGTAGGCTGCACCTAGCAGTTGTCTGCAGAGGGAAGAGAAGAGTGAGAAAGAAATCTCTCTAGTATTTTTGTGATTACTATGTGGAAATATTTACTTTTAACCCCAAGTGGAGTCTAAGTGGACAGTTGGGTTTATTTATTTGTTTGGGTTTTTTTTTATTGGGATGGGGGGTATCATCATAAAGGGTTTGCTTTTATGTGGTCTGACATAATAAACATTTAATAAATGATCACTCTATCTATCTATGACCTATCATAAAGCCAAATCTCTTATGTTTAGCATACCTACTCTGCTCATACCTTTCCTGGTATAGTAGAAAGATGATTTCTTCTAATTTAGTTAAGTGACATTGGACAAGTCATTCATCATCTCTGACCTCAATCCCCTCATCTGTAAAATAGGAAATAATATTTGCAGTCCCTACCTCACAGAAGTGTTGTGAGAAATATATATTGTAGCTCTTTGAGAAATGCTATAAAGCACTAAGGAAAGGGGAATTATTATTAATATTAGTTTGCTGCTTACATGTACCAACTAATTCTAACATGTACTTAGTTTAGGATTTTATTAGTTATGTGTGTGTGTCTCTGTGCTTTCTCTTTAACTAGACTATAGGCACATACAGAGTAGGAGCTGTGTTTTCTAATTCTTCTGTCTCACATAATCACAGTAACAGATATCCCCAATCTGTACTTTAAAAGGAAACCCCACCCATACCATATGTAACAAGTGGTCATCCAGCAGGGGTATGATTTATCATTCTTGGATTGTCTAATAACAGGAAAGTAATGGAGAAAATTTTGAAAATAGATTAAGATGTATTGTGTATATTTGTTCACTTGTTTTTGCAGAGCATGTTAAACATTTACCAGCACACCATCAACTAGTAGGAAGGCCATTTCTATCTGTGATAGGCCACTTCATTCAAGTTTTTAGGACTCTTTCCTCACAATCAAGACTAAATTTGCATCTATGTAGCTTCTATTCCCTTGTTTCCAGTTCTATCTCCATGACCAAAAAGGATAAGTCTATTTCCCATGTGATAACTCTTAAAATTTGGTATAAGGCTAAATATATAAATATATTTATATTTAATATATAAGTAAGTAAATTTTAGCAGAAACTTCATAGATGCCTAGCAAGTGCTAAATCACACATTCTAGTGTGGTACCAAAAAAGAGAACACTGAATGTAGAATCAAAGAACCTCTAATTCAAATCTTGGTTCATAACCTAATGGTGAAGGTTACAGCCTCTTCAGTTCTCATTTTCTTCTTAAAAAATGAAGAATTGGACTGGATCAATAATGTCAAACTCAAGTAGAAATGGACTCCTGCTGGCTGAATAGTGACTTAGTAAATCATAAATTCATATTGTTTCTGTTGTGTGTTATTTTTATTCATTTTATTAAATGTTTCCCAATTACATTTTTTTTTAGGGTTTTTGCAAGGCAAACGGGGTTAAGTGGCTTGCCCAAGGCCACACAGCTAGGTAATTCTTAAGTGTCTGAGGTCAGATTTGAACTCAGGTACTCCTGACTCCAAGCCCAGTGCTCTATCCACTGCGCCACCTAGCTGCCCCTGTGTCAACTTCTTTTTGAAATTATTAGTCTGTTATTCAGACTTTTCTCCCACCAACTTCTAAACTTGTGAAACAACAAATGTATTTAGACTATCTCAAGAAATAACAAATGAAATTTTTTCTCCTAAACCCTGAAATATTGTATTTAACATGGGTACCATTTTTTAGGATGGTGAATTCTGGGGTAAATCCAAAGGAAGTTACCAGAATTATGCAGAGGATTATGATCCTCAGGAGGATCAATTGAAGTAGTTAGGAATATGTAGCCTGGAAAAGAGATGACTTAAAGAAAAATATCATTTGGTTGTTGTTCAATCATTTCAGTCATTTTGTAGATGAGGAATTGAGACAAATAGGGTTAAGGAACTTGCCTAAGGTCACACAGACCTAGAGGTCATTCAGATAGTAATTATTTGAGGACATATTTAGAATCACGAAGATGAGTATTTTTGACTCTAGGCCCTAGTATTTTATCCATTACATCACTTAGCTTCTCCTTAAGAGATTTTAATTCTTCCATTGTCCCTAGGGAGCACAACCAAGTAGGAGTTACAGAGACAGATTTCATCATGTAATGACCATGGAATGGCATGTCTCATTAGGTAATGAGTTCTTCATCACTAGAGATCTTTAAATAGAACCTGGATAACAGTTCATTACAGAAAAGATGTTCTGGAGGGAATCCTGGTTGGTGAATAAGTTGACTAAATGTCTTGAGCATTCTGCCACACTGAAATTCTGTGACAAGATGAACTATGGGCTGGAATGTGCATGGCAAGAACCATGGAGAATTTATTTTATTATGTACTATTTCTGTACAGAGCATTGCTTGGGACTTTAGCACTATGGGGTCAGTTGGTGGGTCACCAGAAAACAACTTAGATTTTTTCAAACCTGAAGACTCTCAATTTGCAAGGAAGTGCTTGTTTAACCAGTTTTTATTAAATGTCTGTTATATGCAGGACACTTCTTCCAACTAGCCAATTCCTACAACTACTTTTTTCCCTAGAGATTAAGTAATTATTATCAAACTTTTGCAAATATGCACATTTGCAAATGTAAACTAAATTGTATACCTAAGGGACTAGGTGGATTTTCATCTTTGGATGCACAGTACCTAGCGACATTAACTAAACATTTGTGGTTAAAAGTATGTGAAGCTTGTTTTTGGAAAGAACATCAAGGTCTCCAGGAATGATACATATTGCAAGAAACTTATGGCTTCTCTTCAGTGTCCTTAGGTTTAGCCCTTTTGTATCTAATGCTCTAGGCAATTTATAGATAAGAATAAGTTTCTAGAAGTGAAATATTGTTACAAATCCTAGAAGGCAATGGTAGTCACCAGGCACCTGACAATAAGGAAAGAATTATGGTAAAGGATGCAGGAGTTCTCTATAAGATAGGCCTTCTATACCTTACAATTTTTCTTAGAGCCCTGAAAGAGTTACTAATTTGATATTATTGAAAATATGTGCAAGCAGTCAGGTCTTAAATCTTACTCTTTAGAGTCAGTTTCAAAGAGTCAGGCTAGTATAACTATGGGGTTCTAGTCCAGATTCTGGGTTCTAGTTCAGATTCTTTCACATGCTAGCTAGATGACCTTGGATAAATCATTTCCCTTCTAGTCTTCAGTTTGAATGTAAATATATCAAAGGATTGGACTAGATCAAATTTCTTATTGTGGGGTCCATGATTTGTGTTTTTAAAAATATTTTGATAACTGTATTAAAATATTTTGTTAACTATAAAATACAATTATAGCCAACTATACAGCAAACCAATATAATTTCATTACATAAAAGAAATCAATATAATTGGTTTTCTTTCATAATCCTAAGGGTTTTATTTTGTTATAATAAAGTGGTATTCTGCAAGGGAGGGGCCTATAAGTTTTGCTAGAGTTCATGCTGGAATGTGTTGATAAATGTTAAACTCATTACACAATTAAATTTAATCAGCATTAGCATTTTCTCTGTCTCTCTTGAGACTAGATAGCCAATAAAACAATTAATCAAGGACTGCATTGTAGTATTTGTCAATTTCTAAGGTATTAATGTTCAAATTGAAAATTTAATATTTTTTTTCCAGAGAAAATTAAGTTTACTCTAACATATCCTTAGTCTATGGAAAAAATAAAAAAATACAACTCCCCACCTCCCCCATTCCCACCAACCCCAAACAAAGCAAAATAAAACCAAAAAGCCTCCAAAAAAACCCCAAGGATTTGATGATGTCTAAGTTGCTTTCCAGCTCCAGTATTCTCTGATGGTTGTTTGGTAGTTATATTGTGCAGTGGATTCCTGTTCACCTATGAATTAGACTAAATGATTTGTAATCTAAGCTTCCCTTCCAAGTATGAATTGCTATGATTCTATATTTTTTAAATTTTAATTTATGAAAGAAAGTAAGCATTTCTAAAACAAAATACAATAAAAAATCGTACGTAAAATTACAAATCTACTATGCTCAACTTGCTATTCTTTTCAGATATACAACAAAATTATCATGTCTTTTTTTCTTCCCTCCCTCCTCCAGCCCTAGAGATGGCTACCATTCAACACAAATAGGTATATATGTATATGTAAAGTTATTCTATACATATCTCTATCAGTTCTTTCTCTGGATGCTGATAGCATTTCTCTTCATTTGTCCTTTATAGTTAATGTGGGTATTTATAGTGGTCAAAACAACTTAGTCACTCAAAGTTGTTCTTAAAATAGTACTGTTGTTACTAAATAAAATACTCTTATGGTTTTGCTCATTTTACTCTTCATTATTTTGTGCAAGTCTTCCTAAGATCATTGAGCTCATATAGCACAGTAGTATTCCATTACAATCATATAACCACAACTTGTTCAGCCATTCCCAAATGTGATTCTGTATTTAAAGTCATTTCTTAAAAGTCACTTATGTCTTTCCCCCCCCCCTCATTTTTGTCTATTTTCAGTTCTCCTCTGACTTTATGCTGGCTCATAAAGCCAGACTGTGTTATACTAGAAGGAAACGAATGCCCCCTGGTGGCAATAAATGGTACATCTTACAATGTTAACTATACCTTCAAGGATCCAGGACAGTATTGTCTCAGTGTCAGAGTCCAGAATGGCATCAACCATCTGTTTCAGTTTCATCTGATTAAAGTGTGGACCACTGGTAAGTGATTGGATTCTCATCAAATAAAGAAAGATGATGAAATTTGTCTTTGGTGCCCACCCACCTTTTCTTCTTTTCCCTTGTATGTGTCTTTGACACTTTTTAGAATTTTCTTCTCATGGAAACTTTCCTCAGCTAAGCATCAACTGGTAACCAGATAAACTGTTGAAAGATAACGGTTGTTGGTACTAATGCTCTGAATACAGCTTTAGTTTAAAGAAGAACTCTTGGAATGTGAAAAGGATTCAAGTCCCTGAGCAATTTGAAAAAAATGTGCAGAATTTTTTGCTTTTGAAGATTATCTAGTTCAGTCATCTTATTTTATAAATAAGAAAGTGACCAGGGCTCATAAAAGTGATTTGTCCAAGGTCACACACCTAGTTAATGGCAAGCTGCCTGGACCTAATAATGAGGTATCATTATTGTTAGTCTAGTCTAGAAAGTTGGAAAGAGTGATAAAGGGAGAAATGATAAATAATCCAAGAGATTTTACATATCATGCTGCCTTCATCTTTAATTGTAACACTGCAATTATATTATACATTAAGAATTTAATTGATAATTAAATGCATAATTTAATAGTCATGCTTAACATTAATTTTCATGAGTGGAGATAATTTTGGAGCAAAGAGTCCATTTTTTTATTATAGATAATCCATGTTGATCCTCATTCTACTTCTCCAAAGGCTAACCTTTTGAGTTAGAATAGCAGAAAAGCCTCAATTTAGGCAAGTCACTTTATCACTCTATTATCTATTACATTGTCTGTAAAACAAAGTGATTGAACTAAGTCAAAGGACCATAGATTTAGATCTAGAGGAATGCTTAGAGTCCATCTAATCTAACCCCCCCATGTTAAAGGGGACAGGAAATCAAAACTCAGACATTACATGACAAAAGGTTGTATAGTTAATAAGTGGCAAAACTGGAATTCAGAATCTGTTCCTATGATTCACAATCTGATGTTCATTCTACGATGTCATGCTCTGACTAAATCGCAGTTTTTCTAACTGTACTATGAAGCCTGGGAGTTCTGGAAGATATAAGCAGGGCTTTTGTGAAAATATGTCAATGCTAGATCAGATTATTCACTAAAAAGAAGAGGGGAAGAACTCTCTTCCATGACTATGAAGAAGGGAGAGAAGAAAAGTGGTAAAAGTGGGATGAGGAGGCAAAGTGAGGAATGGACAGTGGAGTTTGTTGTTATTTGTTTTTTTCCCTCTGTTGCAGTGGGGGAAGGAGGCCTTATGAGGAGAGAATGAGAGAGGCCTTCCATTGGACAGAAAGGGCCAGACAGTGGGATACCTCTCCCTTTGTCAGATTGTTGCCAAGCTTAGGGAAAGGAGTTTGCAGTGGGGAGGGTCTGACAAGAGAAGCTAAACCCTATAGTGTGTTGTTGGTAGAATTAGTGCTGGGCTTAGATTGAGAGGAGTTGGGTTCCAATACTACATCATTGTTATTGGTTCAGCAGGCAGTTAGGTGGGTAATGGATAAAAAAATTGAACCTGGAGTTATGAAGACCTGAGTTCAATTCTGCCTCAGATACTTATAAACTAAGGAATTCTGAATTAGTCACTAAATTCCTTTTTTTAAGGTTTTTGCAAGGCAATAGGGTTAAATACCTTGCCCAAAGTCACACAGCTGAGGTCGAATTTCAACTCAGATCTTCCTGATTCTAGGGTCAGTGCTCTATCCACTGCCCCAACTAGCTGCCCCCCACTAAATTTCTCTTAACCTTCATTCCCCTATCTATTAAACTGGGAATAATAATAGTCTAGCAATCATGGCAACTAGGTGATGTAGTAATCAGAAAGATTCAAGTTCAAATCCTGCCTCAGACATATATTTGTTGTGTGATCCTGGCCAAGCCACTTAATTCTGTTTGCCTCTCCCAAATGAGCAGAAGAAGGAAATGGCAAACTGTTTCAGGATCTTTGCAAAGAAAACCTTTAATGAGGTCATGAAGAATCTGACACAGCTGAAAAAAACAATTGAACAACAACAAAACCAGGGTATTGTGAAGATCAAATGAGAATTTGTATAGAAGTATTTTAGGAGTATAAAATATTGAGAACTATTACTACTAGTAGTATGACCCATCACTCAAGTCCTTTATGTCTTTGCCCAACTTCCTCATTTGTAACATGGAAGTTAATTCAGAGGTATGCTACAGTCAGCTTCAATAGACTAAAAGAACCAATTGTTAAATTTTCAATATGAGTATTTGCACTTTGAAAATTGGCAAATACTACAAATCAGAACTTGATTTATTGTTCTGTTGATCCTCTAGACTTTAAAAAGTGATGGAGAAAATGGTAATAATGCTTATTAAACTTAAAAATGTGATTCCCCCTCTCCCAAACTGATTTCAAAGGTATGTTGGTAAAGATTTAACAATCATTCTTGTACTAATTACCTTACAAGGATAGGGGGAAAGTTGTTGATAATGATGATAGTCAATTTAAAAAAAAGTTTCCACCTTCTCTTTTTCCCTTCGCTTCATAACCTGAACTGAGATGCATCTCATAGAACTGCATTCCCCTCCCCCCCCCCCCAGCATCTTTCTCTGAGTTACTATAATGCCCTGGTTTTCACAAGCACCCCAGGGCATCTAGGTGGTGAGATGGATAGAGGTCTGGGTCTGGAGTCAAGAATATACCTTTTCCCAAGTTTATATTTGGCCTCAGATACTTATCAGTTGTGTGACCCTGAGCAATACCTCCATAAAATGAGCTGGAGAATAAAAAGGCATATAATATCTTTGCCAAGGAAACCCCAAATGGAACCACAAAGGGTTGGACACAGCTGAAAAATGACTGAACAACAACAAAATCAAAGGAATTTGGTAACAGATTCAATTACTACAAGAGATCTTAGACATTATCTCATCACTTTCATCTCCCATTTCCAGTGCCAATGCCAATCTTTGCCATTTTATCCAGGAGGAGACTTTAAAGTTCCTAGAGAGGAAGTAACTTGCCTAGATCACATAGAGGTTCATATACAATCAAGATGTAGACTCAGATCTTCTGAGTTTTAAGTCTATAACACTTTTTCCATAACACTTTAATTGCTCTTTTTGTCATCTTTGTGACCTGAAAATAGATTGAATTTTCTCTATTAGGCTCAAAAATTTCCCTGATTTCCTTTTATGGGGGAGATGTTTTGTGCCTCCTATCCATGCCTATCACTCAGACTAGCGTTTTTGAATTCCTTATTCTAGGCCTTATAATCCTCATCCCAAAATGAATGATAATAACAATATTTATTTCACAAAGTTGGTATGAGGATTAAAGGATGGTGATCATTAAATGATTAGATGATCACATGAAAAGCATTTTGTAAATGCACTATTAAGGATCTCCCAGATGTTTTAGTTCAGTTTTAAACTTTTAAGCTTAATTATTAGTTTATTGTTAGCAATACTTACTAATATTAATTATATTATCCACACCCAAAATGTTCCATGACCAAGTTAATTTGGGAAAACATGAACTAAGTGATTTGCAATACCCTTTCCAATTCTAAACATCCTTTAGTCCCATAGTTCTCACTGCTTACCTAATACATCAATGCTTACTATAAATGAGATGGTTTTCTCCCTCCTCTCCCTGCAGGGTACATTCTCCAATTGAGGCTACCTATTATTTGTAAGATTGGGATTATAAACCAGTGTTTTCTCTAAACTTTGGGCATGACCCAAAAGACTGCATCTAGGGGAATACTGGTAAAAAATAGGCATACTTTTACATTTAATTTGCATTATTAATATTTTTTCATCATTAAGTCTGGAAGATTAATAAAACAAGAAATCATCTTGATTTGCAGCTTTTGCTGATTTCTGAGGTGTAGATGATCCCATTGAAAATTTAACAATCAGTTCTTTGATATGAGCTGACTTTAGCATGCGCTTAAATCATTTGTAATTATTGTCATTAAATCATATTTCAGTTGTGTCTGACTTGGGGTTTTATTGGCAGAAATATTGGAGTGGTTTGTCATTTCCTTCTCCAACTCATTTGAGGAACGGGGACAGGGTTAAGTAACTTGTTCAGAATCACACAGGCATTAAATGTCTGATGCCAGAGTTCAAATGGAGGGGTGAGAGGGAGAAGGTGGAGCCAAGATGGCTGAGAAAAGGAAGGTGCTCTTCTGTATTTTCCCCAAAACTCTTTCTAACAACTTTAAATAATGCCTCAGGAAAAATTCTGGAGCAGACTTGTACTCACAAAGATGAGTTTTCCTGGTCTAGTACTCTATCCACTGGTCAACTAGTTATCCACTTAAACTTACATACCTTCTTTAAGAAATTGCCTTCCATTACTATTTTATTATGTAGTATACTAGCATCTTATATCAGGTAAGACTTTCTAGACAAGGATAAAGGAAATATCTGGTGAACTTGTAATAGTTTAGAAACCTAATCCAGATCATTCATTTCCTAGCCTTAGAGTGATATCTCCTTTGGGCCTTTTAAATTGTTCTGAATACCTCACTGGATTAAAATAGAATTTGGGTTATAAAGGTCCTACCACATCTGGCTGGATTTTCCTTCTTAAGCTATATACTAAGTTGTACCCAAGGGAGAAGTAGCCTAAGCAGACTGATATGTGTTCTTTAAACACCTGAATCTACCTTGAATTTTTTTTACCAATATACTTCACCTTGCCAGACAGTATAATAGTTATATTCCTGAAAAATTGGGTGCTAGTTTTGAATTTGATCCAAATAAAATATTGATTTGGTTCAGGTTTACTTTGTAGAATATGTTGATAATCTGATTTTGTTCCAGGACAGTGGTTGTAAGAAACATTGGTTCCATTTAATTCAAAGTGTATTATAAAAAAATTAAAATAAATTTAAAAAAATAAAATAAACAGGTTAGATATAGTAGCACATGCCTGTAGTCTCTGCTATAAGGAAACTGAGTTTAGAAGTTCTAAGCTGAAGGAGGCCAAGCAATTTAGATATCAGCACTTAGTCTGACACCAAAATGATGAGCCCACAAGGTGATTAAGAAAGGATAAACTGACCACCAAGTCTAAAGATTTGGTGCTAATTAAGTATAAACGATCACTGTCCTTCCAGTCTGGGTGAAATAGAAGAACCAATCTCAAAATAAAAATAAGACAGACTTAATTTAGCCATTTTATGAAAAAGTATGTGTGTGTGGCTGTGTGGCTGTGTGGCTGTGTGGCTGTGTGGCTGTGTGGCTGTGTGGCTGTGTGGCTGTGTGGCTGTGTGGCTGTGTGGCTGTGTGGCTGTGTGGCTGTGTGGCTGTGTGGCTGTGTGGCTGTGTGTGTTTCATTTGGTTTAGCTAATTCTTGTTCTTGATTTGGATCAAGTTCCTGGAGTGAAGAACTGCTGTAAATCAAATCTTTTTAATAGATGAGCTTATGAATTCCACTGTGAATTCTTTATTAAAGTGAATGATCATCCCTCCATAATTTTTTATTAAAACTGGGTTTTCCTTTATTGATGATGTAAAGTGGGGTGGAGTCAGATCTTTTTAATAGATGAGCTTATGAATCCCACAGTGAATCTTGTATTGAAGTGAATAATCACCTCTCCCTCCAGGTAATTTTTTAAATTAAATCCAGATTATTGGTGTTACATGCAATGAAGATTATGCCTATAAATGAAAATCAAAATGCTAATCTGAGTCTAGCACATAAGCTACAAAGTAAGTTTACTAGTTCTTCCTCACCTGCAGAGCTATGTTTGGAAGTCAATGCCTGAACTTCAGTATTAACAAATTTGTTCTGTTATCTTTCCCAGGCATCAACCCAGTTCTCTTTGCTTTGCCCTGTGTCTTACTCATCTCAGGAATGTTGAGTTTGATCATGTGTGTGACCTACCGGAATGGTACCCAGCAGAAGGATCTGGTGGAGGTATTGAATGATCCTCATAGCACCATTTATAGAGTTCCTTTGGTGGGGAAGTGGCAGGGGAAGTGGCAGAGCAGAAACAGGTAGCAAGGCAGTAGCCAGCGTAGAAAAAAGCGGTCAGTTTTTCCAGGTGTAGTCATGACCTCGATAACGTAGTTGTCTGTGGCTGCTTGAGGTTTTGGGATGATTTAAGATAAAATTTGTACTTTTAGCTTAGTGGCATTTCCAAACATGCTAGTTTTATAAGTGACAGCAGATTGTAAAAGGTGATGATCAAAAGAATAGAACACAGGGTAGGATTTGCCCAAGAGTAAATACCCCAAGAAGGACCAAGAAACTGGAAACTGAAGAAGAGCTTGGGTATCTGAAGCCAGGTGATTGATATGAAGTATATTTAAACAAAGTACAAAGTCTTGGCTCTTTAAAACCATATTGGCAGGGCAGCTAGGTGGTTCAGTGGATAGTGCACTGGCTCTGGAATCAGGAGGACCTGAGTTCAAATGCAACCTCAGACACTTAATAATTCCCTAGCTGTGTTACCTTGGGCAAGTCACCTAACTCCATTTCCTGACAAAAACCAAAAAAAAAAACCAAACAAAAACAAGAGCAAAAATAAAATTGGTTAGTCAAAGTCAGGGCATGTGCCAATACCATAATTTGACTCAAACATTATGTCTGGAGTCCAGATTACTAGATGAAGTTGAAGGCATCAAATAAATCTATGAAGTAAGAAGAGACAATAGGTTCAGAGGAATAGGAATGAGAAACACAGGCTAAGATCCTGGCAAAAGATACAGGGCAGAAAGTCCTTGATACTAGGTCAAACCTTTGACTCATACATCCCAGTCAGTTTTTTGTACTTCCTGAATAATCCCCAGACATAACTGGCATTAAGTCTACAAGTCTGGAGGTAGTACTTCAAATCCTGCTGAAGGAGGGAAAGGGAAAACAGAGGAAAGCAGTTATTGCTTGTGCTCCATCTAGGGAAATATCTGTATATTTCAAAGATTCTTTTTCACAATTCTAAATTTCATTTTAAGAAAAGGTAGCAAAGGTAATGCAGTGGATAAGAACACCAGCCCTGGAGTCAGGACCTGAGCTCAAGTCTGGCCTCAGACACTTAATACCTACTTGACTGTATGACCTTGGGCAAGTCACTTATCCTCATTGCCTTGCAAAAATAACAACAGCAACATCATCAACAACAAATAAGGTCCTGCCTTTGACACATACTGACTGTGTGAACTTGGGTAAGTCATTTAGTTTCCTAATGCTCCAAGTACCTCTCAAAGACTTAAGAATGTTAAAAATTACCTTAGCATGTAATTGAAAAAAAATTAAATCAAATAAACTGTTTTGGGGGGTTGAAGGAAAATATTATTCATTTCCCCTGGACAATTCTTAACATTCAGTTAGAGCATTAGAAAACAACCAATTTATTCCTTTTAGTTTCCTTTTATTCTTGTCTGATGTAGAAACTAAAGAACAAAAAAGGCAATAAAAAGGAAGATTAAAAGTAACAAAGGAAAAGTGCCAGAAGTGATTTCAGGTACTACCATTTTATTTTATTCTGGTCAAACTATTTCTAGATTAAGTTTATAGGTTCCACATGTCAGGAAGAACATAAAAATATAATCAAAACTATGATTATGAAGATACTTAAAAGTATTCTATACAACAATAAGTTAATGAAATGGGAATGTTGAACCTGGAGAAAAGAAGATATAGGGTAGAGGGAAAAGAAAAGGTAAGGAAAGCATTCTAAAAATATTGGAAGGATTCCATTTAGAAGAGGGGTTAGAATTATTCTACCTTTTCCTAGAGGACTAAGATAAATTACTTATGGGGGATTTGAGCTTGCTATAAGAAAACTTTCTAATAATTAGAAATGTTAAAAAATGGAATTTGTTGCCTCTAGATTTGGGTTCTTAAAATTTTGGTAAAGTCTATGGACCCCTCCTCACAATAATGTTTATAATTACACAAAATAAAATCAAAGGATGCCAATGATATTGAAAACTAATGATCAAACTATGATGGACACAGCTCCTCTCAGGAGTTCATTGATGAGTTTTGAAAAATGACATTCACATTAAGAAAGTACAAAATAAACCAATGGAGTCTAAATGCAGAGCAAAGCATACTATGTTCACTTTTTATAATTTCTTTTATGAGTTTTCCTTTTTTTCTCACAACTTCTTTCCCATTAGTTCTAATTTCCTCCTTTATAACATGACTAATAAGTTAAATATGTTAAACACAATTGTTCATATACAACTTATACCAGATTGTTCACTGCTATGGGAAAAGGAGGAGGGGATGGTGGTGGAAAAATGTGGAAATCATAAACTTGCAAATGGATGAATATTGAAAACTATTTGCATATAATTGAAAAATTAAATTAAAAATAAAAATAGTGATCAAAATATTAAAAACAAAAAAAAATTAATGGCCTTCAGGTTGAAAATTCCCTGCTTTAGATGTGAGTTCATCGTTACTAGAAATATTTCAGTAAAATGTAAACTCCACAAAGAGGGAGTCTATTTTTTTGTGTTTACCTCTATATACCCAGGCTTTAGTAGATGTTTAATAATAGTTTTTGAATTTGAACAAAAATTGAATGAGAACTTGTCAGAAATATTGTAGAGCATACTTTTGATTAACAATGGAGCTTTTGAAGTTCTTTCCAACTCAGACATTCATGCTTTGAGTCTATAAACAAGGTCTGTATAATTAAATCATTCCTGGATAACTAGGAGTTGTTTATATTTTCTGTTCCTAACCAGTGTCACAGATGTACTCATTTGTTCTCCCAGCTAGTTTCCTGATTGGCTAAATCACAAATGAGTAAAACTAATCCAGCAAATCCTGACCATTAGCCTTCTAGGCATGGGAGAAGGGGAGAAGGAGGAGAGTAGTTTGGGAGAGTTGGAAGGGCTTATATTGATTTTTTGTTGTTGTTGTTTTTATCCACTTAGGTGGCCGATTTCGACTTTTCTCCTATGTCTGACAAGAACCTGGCTGGTTCAAAGTCTGAGAGATGTTGTATGAGGCTAGGCTGTATTCTATGCTTCCTCTGTCCACCTTTACATCATCAGAAGTCCATCAGAGAGTCTCATGGGCTGCTACATCCTTTTTATAAGCCAGTCAAAAGCTATTCAGTGTGAACAACCATCCTAGATAGTCTATTTAAGTTTTAAGTGTCTGCTGACTTTGAGCCTTGGATAGAGTTCAGAGCATCTGCTGGCATATATGGTTTATTCTTGCAGAGCAATTAGAAATCTAAAAACGATGCAGTACAGTAACATAGAACTGTCCCTTAATATCCTGTGCCATGGGAACTGAAAACATGTTTGATTGCCTTGAACTTTTGGTATTCACTCAGAAGGATGTGGCACAGATGATACCTGTGCTGATCTTTTTGCCCAGGAGCACTCTAGGTTCATGTTTACCTATTTGGAATTCACCCACCAATGACTGACCAATTGCTGACCATTAAAAAAAAAAGTGAGGAGTAAGACTAATTTAAAAAGCAATACACCTTCTATTATGTTATCTCTCTGGCAGTTCATGTGTGTGTGTGGGGGGGGGGGGTCCACTGGTAAGGGAATTCCTAGGAGAGAAAATTCCTTTTATCATTTCAAGTCAGCACCTTCTCTGTAATTTACAATCTTAGAGAGCTAGCTGTCTTGAACAGTGAGAGATTAAGTGACTTGATCTAGGTCACATCAGAAGTGACTTGAAACTGGATCTTCCTGCATCCAAGGCAGCTCTTCAGCCGTTTTACCAAGATGCTTCTCATAGAGTTCCCTTATAGGGCATAATAGAGGCTCTACTTACCCTGGCTTGTATTAGAACTAAGATGCCAAAGCATTAAGAGGCCACCCTCTACTGACTTCTCAATGCTTTTTTTTTTTTTTTTTGTATCGTGCTGCTTCTGAGCTAACCTATTCCCAGAAATATCCCTGACTTGTCAGGAACAGCCACTCACAAGAAAGAATTAGTCGAAGTAAACAGGTTTTTATACCTTCTTTACTTGAAGCTCTCCTACCCATCTGTAGGGGTTGCTGTTTCCAAGAAAATGTGAAAGCCAAGGTCTAGGTCACAGGTCTCTGGCAGTGGAAAGTTTGTGTTGCTCTCCCAACTGTGACTCTAGCCATCTTAAATCTCATTCTGAGCAAAATGCCTTTCAATACTACCAAACTCAAGACCTAGATGGACTCCTCCCCCTGAAGACTTTATACCTCTGCTATTTGCTTCAGGGACTCATAACTGTGGATGAGGCTTGAAAAATTCAAACAAAGGGAATTGAAAAATGGTTTAGGATAGAATCCTGAGACTAGAGGGATGAAACCTGATGGAGGGAGTCCCTGTTCTCTTTTCTTTGCAGGTCAGTGACCTGGAAAAGGAATGTTCAGCAGGATGGTGTATTCATTGATTCAGAGCCAAGAGGAGAAAGCAATTAGTGCTGCTGCTGATCACAGTAGAAGTACATAAGTCACTGGAGCAGCCAAGCGAGCCAAATATGGGGGGAATGAGACTAGGGACTGGGAGACATTACTGGGAGATATTGCTGCTGTAATTGCATCCTACCAGACATCAGCAAAGTGGTGTTAATACTGTCATGCAGTTCATTATCAAGAAATACTGGTCTTACTACCAAAATAAAGCTCATAGGCTCTGAGGATAGCCAGATGTATAAAAAATGCATCTTTTTTCTTTCTTTCTCTTTTTTAAAAATCCTGTTCTTGGCTTCTACCTTCATTCATTATTACTCAAAGGTGGTGAATCATGTTCTATTCTCAGTTAATTTCATTGAATGCTTTGACAAAAGCTATTAAAGGCACAGTGTATAGAGTACTGGAGCCCAGAGTTAGGAAGACCCGAGTCAAGTCTAGCCTCAGACACTTACTAGCTGTGTGACTCTGGGCAAGTAGCTTGATCACTTTCTGCCTCAGTTTCCTAAATCTGTAAAATGGGGATAATAACAATGTTTACTCCCGGGGTGGTTGTGAGGATCAACTGAGATAATATTTGTAAAGCTCTTAGTATATTGCCTGGCACATAGTGGATGCAAAATAAGTACTTTCTTTCTTATAAAGCACTTTGTAAATCTTAAAATACAATATAAATGCTAGCTATTAATTTCCTTATTATTGTTGGGAAATTATCTAGTAGACTTAGTCCCTATAAGTAATCTATTCTACAATTTTTTTCCTTTCCTAAAAAAGGCAAAAAGTTTCACTCTTGACATACTGGCTGTGTGATCCTGGGAGTTATTCTAGACAACTCTTTAAGATAAAAAGATTTTTAAAAATATAGATTTTTATTGATGTCTTTTTTTTGTCATCTAGGTTTCTCCTTCTCCCCTACCAAAGAATCATTTATTATAGCAATTTTTTTAAAGAGGAGGAAAGTAAAAAAAAATCATCAAAACTAAACAATACATTAATAAAAGGTCGATGCACCATGCTGGTGGACTCTCGCTTATTTAAAAAGTATGTGTGTGTATATGTGAATGTGTGTATGTGTGGGCATCTGTGCAGGAAGTTGTCTAAGTCTATGCGTGTCAGAAAAGGTGTCAGTTTGCATGAATGGGCAGTTTCATCTGGGAGTTTCTCAACACAGAAGAAATCCTATCCCTTTTTCTATCCAACTTTGTCTTAGCTGCTCACCTCATTTCACTAGTATAGGCAGAGTGCTTGCTAATGTTTAATAGTTGTTTCTAACCCTTTGTTAAGGGTTAGAAAAAGGACCTTGACTGGGTAGTGGATTCATATGCATTTAAAGTACAATTTTTTTTTATTGCTTTCTTTCTTTTCCTAATCTTAACCTGTGAGTTCATGGGTATGGGAGACTACTCATGTTAAACTACCCATTACCTATAGAGATCTACAACTCAATCTTAGAACTGCCTGGGGAACTGGGGGATATATGCTTTGCTTATGATTCTACAGAACAACAGCTGGCAGTCATATGTTACATTAAGGTGTAAAGTGCTTTACAAATATTATCTCATTTTATCTTTACAACAGCCCTGGAGGGAAGTGCTGCTCTTATATCCATTGTACAGATAGGAAAACTGAGGCAAGCAGAGATTTGTGATTTAACCAGCTTTTAAATGTTTGTCTCACTGAAAAAAATGTCTTTTTGGGGAGGGAAAGGGAAGGATCAACTTTTTCCTGAGGAAAGATGGTGTCCAATTCTTGAGGTAATAATAATAATAAAAGAATTTCCATGAAGGACACTTACATCTTATCCATTGGCTTATGGAAAACAGGATCATAGATATGAGGCAAAGAGGGACTTTAGAGGTCATCCAGTCCAAATCCCTTATTTTACAAGTGGGAAAAGAAAGCTAGGTTGTGACTTATTCACAAAGAAATAGGGGTTGTAAATGACAGAATTGGGATTTGAACTCATATCATTTAGCTCTAAATTTGTTATTCTTCAAGCAATAACTTTGTTTGTTCATTTATTCCCTTCTACTTCCTTGCCCCAAAGCCCAAGGGTGACCTATGGTTCCCAGCTAGCAGAAACAAGAATCTGAGAGTCAGAAAACTCTCATTCTGAAATAATGTCCCTTACAGACTAGTATTGAGGGAGGGTGGGGAACATTTTTCCCCCTCCAAGTGACAAGCTAGGCAATTATTAAATGTCTGAGGTTGGATTTAAACTCAGGTCCTCCTGACTCCAGGGCCCATGCTCTATCTTCTGTGCCATCTAGCTGCCCCCTTAGGCAAAATCCTTAAAAAAAGTTGACTGAAGTTCAGATTTTAATCTCCTTTTCTTCTGGATTATCAAAGAAGCCTCCTGGTCTGTCATCTTACATCCAGGAAAAACCCTCCAGTGAACACATATCATTTCCCTGCTCAAATTACCATGGCTCTCTATTACTGGAAATTTTATATTTTATTTCTATAATAAATATAATATTAAAGATAAAATAGATTCTAATTATTAAAAATAAATTATTATTATCTATACTATATAGACATATAAATAGATAATGTAAAAATAAAAGATATAAAGGCAAAGATCTTTCACTTTTCTCTTAAGACTTTTTGGTACCAACCTACTTTTTTTTAGCCTTCTTTGTTCCACATTCCAGCCAAATTGGTCTACTATTACTCGAGGTCACTTTATACCCTCACATCCCCTATGCAATAATTTAGATGGGCTATCACTGAATCTCTGAAGTAATGCTTCTTAGCTGTTGGAAAAGAGCTATGATCCAATGAAAAGATTACTGTCTCTGGAATCACAGAACTTGCCTTCAAACTTCTTGGGCCTCAGAGTCATCATTTGTGAGTTGAGGGGTTTGAACTAGGTGGTTTGTAAAGCCCCTTCCAGCTCTAGATCAATGACAGTTCTATTGAAAACTTTCTGTGATCCAATGATCTTTCAAGACCTAGCTCATGCACCCACCTCTTAAAAGTTCTCTGCTCCCTTCACTTGAAGGATTCTTAAAATATTCATCTGAGTGTTTCCTTTGTCCCTATTACATTTTATCTTTTGTCTCCTTATTCAGGAAAAAAATCTTATAGCTGCTTCTTGGACTGGAAGCTTCTTGAGAACAGGGATGTTGTTCTTCATTGTATCCTTACAGATAATATGGTGTCTTGCATATCATAGACATTTAGTAATTGTCTACTGTGTTAAATTTCCCCTATTTCCAAGAAATTTCCCTAAAGGGGATTTTCAAGAAGCCTGACTGGATATAACTGTCCAGTCAAGAAGCCTGACTGGATGTAACTTCCCTTGTATCATGTGGTTTCTCTTTGTTGTCCATATGTAACTAATATTTATATAGCCCTTTCTTCTATTTAAGATACTCTTTCATTATCATGGAGTATTATGGAGTGTTCAAGGAGGAATAGTACCTCTTGTATGAGGGCTTGCTGAACCCTTTCAGGGCTGCTCATCCAGTATTCGCCTGGCACTCAACTCTAAGAAACCATACCATGCATAGCAGTCATATCTCAGTCAAACTGTCTTGGAAGATGGACTAAATTAGGTAGAGGGTAACTGATGGACCTCAAATCTCTCAGTGACTTAGAGGAATGTATATTCCAAATATGTGAAGATTTTCCTCAGTGGAATAAGCAGAAGAGAACAATTTGTCCCAGTAGACATGAAGGTGCTGAAGCAGATACTGTAGAGGGCAAACATTGAGGATGTCAAGGTCATCCAGGGCCATCACCAGAAATCTTAACTTTTGTCTTGCCATTGGATTTTGATAACTCTGGAAGAGAAAACAAGACTGATGACTTTGTGCAACTCTTTACCCACTTAATTTCAACTCACAGGCAAGTCAAGATATCACCCTTGTGATGTCATTGGTCCTCTTAGAAAATAAAGGATAAACAACAAATCCTAAATTATACTGTGGAGTGGAAGAGATCCCAGGTTCTTGAATGTTGCCATGTTCTCATAGTTTTTACCAAGGTGAGTTCAGGTCAGTGAGGAACTGCTACTATATACAAGTCAATCTATGTCTTATCATGAAAGAGCAGGCTACCAGCTAGCAATGATTTTTTTTTAAAATAATAACTTGTGGCAAAAACATCACTTGTACAAAAATATTCATAGTAGCCCTGTTTGTAGTGGCAAAGAATTGGAAATCAAGTAAATGTCCTTCAATTGAGGAATGATTTAGCAAACTGTGGTATATGTAGGTCATGGAAAACTATTGGTCTATTAGAAACCAGGAGGGATGGGAATTCAGGGAAGCCTGGAGGGATTTGCATGAACTGATGCTGAGTGAGATGAACAGAACCAGAAAAACATCATACACCCTAACAGCAACATGGGGGTAATGATCAACCTTGATGGACTTGCTCATTCCATCAGTGCAACAATCAGGAACAATTTGGAGCTGTCTGCGATGGAGAATATCATCTGGATCCAGAGAAAGGATTGTGGAGTTTGAACAAAGGCCAAGGACTATTACCTTTAATTTAGAAAAAAAAGACTGATATCTTATGTAATCTTTCTGTCTCTTATACTTTATTTTTCTTCTTTAAAGATATGATTTCTCTCTTATCACATTCAATTTGAATCAATGTATACCATGGAAACAATGTAAAGACTAGCAAATTACCTTCGGGGGGGGCAGGGGGAGGGAAGTAAGATTTTGGGGAAAAATGTAAAACTCAAAATAAATAAAATCTTTAATAAAGAAAAAAGGGTAATAGTAAGGAAAAAAACTTGTTAAAGAATCCTCTATGGGGTTGAGCAGAGGTGTCAAAATCAAATAGAAATGGGGATCACTAAATTATACATAAGAATTCCTACAGGCACATGTTGCTTTAGAAATCACATATAAAGATTATCTATTTTTTTTGTAAGGCAATGGGGTTAAATGACTTGCCCAAGGTCACACAGCTAGGTGATTATTAAGTGTCCAAGGCAGGATTTGAACTCAAGTCATTCTGACTCCAGGGCTGGTGCTCTATCCACTATTTCATCTACTTGCCCTGATTATTTGTTTTATTATATGATGATACCTCCACTTGAAGCAAGGACTGTCCCCCCTTACATAGCATAGGAGTGTCTTTCAATAGATCAAAGAAAGGCAGAATAGACATGTCTAATTTCTCTCCCCATCTTTCTTCAAGGGAGATTTAATTTGTTTCCAGGAGAGGAAACAGGGACTAGGAAACAGAGGTCTCTTCAGAGAGAAAGAGTACAGGGCTAAAATGTTTACCTATTTGCCATTTTAAATATTATTTGTCTGGGGAATGAGGTTTTTGAGTTAACTTTAATCTTTGATAATTGTTCACAATTGGGGAAAAGTAGGATCCTAAGCTCTATTTTGAAATCTCCCTTTCCCACTATTTCCACAATTAATCAATTACCAAAACAGAAACCAGAGAAAGTATATGCCAAACAATTCAGAGTGAAGAAGCTCTGCCACTGAAAATGGGAATGAGGTGACTCTATCAAGAGATAGTTCAAAATCTCATCAAAGAGGAAACTTCCCAAAGTCACTAACTAGTGTAACAAACTGGGGTAAAGACATGATGAAGACTTCCAGCTTCACCAATGTCTTCCTAGAGTCTTTTTTTCCCCAGCAATTTGAAAGGGAATTGACCTCCATCTTCCCTCTTGGAGCTGGAAGTTCAGAAGCATGCAGGATAACTCAACACTTGAGGGAGACTCAAATAATTATTTTTCCCCTATTGTATCATTATATTTTTAATTACATACAAAGGTAGTTTTAAGCATTCATCAATTTGCAAGCTTATGAGTTCCTCACTTTCACCTTCCCTTACCTTCCGCTTGGCAGGAAACAATCAGGTGTGAGTTGTACATGTACAATTGAGTTTAACATTTCCATTTTAGTCATGTTCTGAAAGAGGAATTAGAACTAAGGGGGGAAAAACTACAAGAAAGAAACATAAAGGAAAATTTAAAAAGTGAATATAAGATGTTTTCCTATGCATCCAGACTCCATAGTTGTGTTTTTCTTTTTTCTTTTTTTTTTTTCTGGATGTGGATGTCATTTTCCGTAATAGGTCGCTCAGGATTGCCCTTGATCCCTGATCTGTGAGTGTAGCTGCGTCCAACATAATTGATGCATCTCATAATGTTGCTGTTAATATGTGCAATATTCTCCTGATTCTGCTCACTTCACTCAGTACCAGTTCATGCACATTTTTCCAGACTTTTCCAGGATTTTTTTTATAGAACAATAGTATTACATAATATTCATTTACCATAACTTGTTCAACCATTCCCCAATTGATGGGCATCCCCTCGATTTCCAATTCGTTGCTTCTACAAAAAGAGTTGCTATAAATATTTTTGCATATGTGGGTCTTTCCCCCCATTTTAAGATCTCTTTTGGATATAAACAATAGTGGTATTGCTGGATCAAAGGGTATGCACAGTTTGATTGCCCTTTGGGCATAGTTCCAAATTGGATTGGTTCACAACTCCAGCAATGCGTTAGTGTCCAAATTTTCCCAAATACTCTTCAACATTGGTCAGTTTTCTTTTTTTTTCCCCGTCTTAGCCAGTCCAGGTGTGAGGTGATACCTCAGAGCTGTTTTAATTTGACTCAAATAACTCTTGAAGAAGACTTAATAGATTGAAGCTCTCTGTCTCTTGTCACCTTCCCACTCCTCCTTTTCCACGGCTCAAGGCATATTGCTCCACCAATAAGGAGACAGTCTCAAACCAATGGGCTTTGGGAATGGGGTTACAATTATATTTTTATTTATTTTGTAAAATATTTCTCAGTTGCATTTTAATTTAGTCTGACCCTCTACCCCAAATTGTGTAGGACAATTATGAACTTTAGAAGTAACCACTGATGAACTCATATGGAATAATAAATCTCTTTTGTAGCTCACTATGTGCAATGTTGTTATTGTTTAATAGTATCCAATTCTTCATGACCCTATCTGGAACTTTCTTGGCAAAGATACTGAAGTAATTTGTCATTTCCTTCTCCAGATCATTTTGCAGATAAGAAACTGAGGCATGCAGAATTAAGTGGCAGTCACATAGCTACTAAGTGTCTGAGACCAGATCTGAACTCACAAAGATGACTTTAGGACTAGTTTCCATTCACTGTGCCATATAACATCTGGTCAAATATCCTTATTTTAAGGAGGAAGAAATAGGCCCAGAGAGGCTAAGCAGTTTGCCCCGGATCAAACAAAGAATCTCTCTCTGATCTAGGGCTGGAAGGGGCCTCTTTCAAAGATGAGGACGGAGAGACCCATAGAGTTGTTTTCCCAGGGTCATAAAATTAGTGTCTGAAGTAGGACTTGAAAGCAGTTTTCACTAACTTAGAGAATAGCAATTTATCTATTACACCAAGATGCCTTAATATGCCACCTAGACATTGTTTCTATTAGACCAAAGTGTTTATCTATAGAGCCTTAGAAATAGTTATAGAGTATAAGTATATGGGAGTTATTTGTGCATGAAGGACACTGGTATACTCAGTTGATATTAATGTCTCCAAATGTCCCATTGTGTTGAGGGACACACTTAAAAGTGAAATTAAACCACATTTTGTGATTACATTCCACAAACGTTTCATAGGTGTTCAAGTAATCCCAGAGATAATAAGAACTCATATTTATATAGCACTGTTTGATTTTCATGCCAACAATATGAGATTAAGGTCATCATTATTATTTCCCTTTTTTTAAAAACAAAGATGGAGACTGAAGCTCAGAGAAACTCACTACTAGTGTAATTAGTGTAAGCTAGTAACAGCCAGAACTGAGATTAAAACCCAGGCCTTCTAACTTTAGGTCAAGTACCTTATATCACTTATATTTTCATCAGAGGAACTAAAGTGAACTTTGGATATGAACAATTCCCTCTGCTTTCACTAAGTGGCCAATTGCAAACTGTGAGCTGCTTACAAGTATCTGACAAATGGCACTTAATATTTTAACCTATACATAATGAAGACAGAGTTCCTATCATCAGGGCTTTGACACTTATCCTTTATTCTTGAAGAAAACCATGACATCAGGATGGTGATGCCTTGATAGCACATGAATTTGAGTTGAATTTGAGTGAAGGAATGCTGTGCTAAGTCACCAGCCTCACTTTCTCTGCCAGAGCCATCAGGATCCAGTGGCCAGATATGAATCAGACCAACTGGAAATGACCACGGATGCAAGGCAATCAGGGTTAAGTGACTTGACAAGATCACGTAGGTAGTGAGTGTCAAATGTCTGAGACTGGATTCAAACTCCTATCCTAACTCCATGGTCAATGCTCTAGCTATTGGGCCATCCAGCTGTCCTAACTTACTTAAATAGAGACTTCACAGTATATATGGAGGAAAAATGTATTTTTCCCTCCATGGAAGGTAGGGGGTGAGAAAGGAGTGGAACAGAACTGTAACTGTACTTTCTGGATATCTTTAGAAGTCTTCTTAACAGTCTGCTCAATGGACTTGTAAAAGCACAGTTAGACTTTGACTTTAAACAGTACTCTGTTGGCAAAAGCACAAATTTACCTGCTACACTCCAAGGAGAAAGTGAAGGGCTGTTTTCTACAAGTAAAAACTAATTAAGGTAGGTCTCTAAAGGGAGTACCTAAAACTTGGATCAATTATTTGCAAAAAACCTCTAGAAATGAAGGTTTGAACTACAATAGCAAAGAACAAAAGTAAAAATCCAGATGGGCATTTCCAAGTAATTAAAGTATATGTGTAAATTTTTCTCAAATGAGAATTATTATTCAACCATATGAAATATCAATCCAAATTGTTAATAATAAGAGAAATGAAAAACAAAACAACTTTGAGGTTACACTTAACAAATTGGCAAAGATGACACAAGATGGAAATATTTAGGATATATTCAGAGTTGCTATGTAAAGAATAGTACTAACCAGAAAATTAATTAGACCCTGAACATACTAAAATTATTTTAAAGCTTTAAAATGGCTCAATCCCTCTGGAAAGAAATTTGGAATTGTGCTAAAAAATGACTAAATATCCATAACCTTTGACCGAGAAATCCCACTAGCAGATACATATTTCAAAGATGTCAAAGATAAAAAGACCAAAATATTCATGTTCATATTCACACTATTGCTTCATCCAAGCAAAGTAGATGTTCATCAATAGGAGAATGGTTAACAAATTGTGATACATAAATATAATGAAATATTCCTATATTGTAAGGGATTATAAGTATGAAGAATTCAGAGAAATATGAGAGAAATTATATGAACTCTTACAAAGGGAAGTAATCAAAACAAGGAAAGAATATATGATTACAACAATGTAAAGAGAAAGAACAAAAAACCAAAGCTGAACAAGAGGCAATGTGGTATAATAGAAACATTGTTGACTTTGAGGATTAGATAATTATTAATTATATATGATATAATTAATCTTATATAATATAATGACAAAGATTGGTATAGAAAAAGAGATAAGAAAATTTAATTCTGCTACTTTCCCTGCCCTATCCCTTTGTATAAACTTTCTGAGTTGGTTGATATGTTTATTTTATTGAATTGTTTTTTCCCTCTCTTTCTCTTCTACCCTTTGTTAATGAAGAATTTCTATTAGAGTTGGAAGTGGAGTTGAGTGGAAAGATATATTCAGAAACAAAGGTGATATAAACTACAAAGATTTTAATAACAATTTAAAAACTAATAAGGACATTTTGCTCCATTAAAAAAAGCTAGACAAGATATGTTGCAAATTTCACTCTTTTTTTAGACAAAGTCTGAATGAAAGCATGATAGAAACCTTGGATAAATTACTTTGTCTTCAGTTTCCTCCTTTTCAAAATAAGGAGGGAAGATTTTGTCGAAGATAGGATTGGATTTCTGGTCCTCTGACCCCAGTCAGTCCTTTGCCCCCTATACGATGCTGCCTATATAAGATTCTAGGCTCAGGTCTGCCACTACAATTCTTAATAAGGACAATAATAATAATAATAATAATAATAATAATAATAATAATAATAATAATAATAATAATGATAATAATAATAATAATAAGTGCCCTCACAGTTGGAATCCAAATGAGGTGAAAAGTAGCAGAAATGTTATGGCTAATCTGGACCATGGTGCCTGTAATTTAGTGGTGATCCAGAAGATGGCTCTCAATTCCTAGAAATAATCCTCTGTCCTTGCAACATCATTGTACATCAAATTTGATCTGTGCTCCTGCCTGAGCTGGCAAGGTCACCTCTGGTTATTTGTCAGCTTTCCTTTCCACCTAGTCCTCAGAAGTACATGCAATATTTTGTCAACAGGAGATCTTCCCACTTTACTGTCTGGACACATAGCAATCCTGTGCTTATAGTAAACATCGTTATCTATCCCATTTCCCACACAGAAAGTCAATAATCCCAGGTTCCCCATACAGCTATGAAGATGAAGCCCGCAGAAGGCACATCACTTTATTGCTAAGAAATCATCTTGGAGAAAGGTGCTTCTCTAGCTTGAGTTTTATGATTTTGTGTCTCTCATGCCTCTTTTTTTTCTGCTGAGTAGTCCCTTTTAAAATGGCAATATACAATAGCATACTGACAATTTTAACCAGCTAAGAAATGCTTACTAAAGTCTCATAGTTCTACATGTCAGTGATGTGTCTTTCACTTATTTTGTTCTGTCATAGATGCCTCTCTTCTCTCTTATTTTCATTTCATAAACCAAGCCAAAGTCTTTCCTTTATAATGGGCTATCTCTCATAGGAGTCAACCTAATTAAGCAATGGAAAATCCACAAATAAATCCTATTTGTAAATGACCCCAAATGGAAATAGATATTGCCATTTGTGTGTGACTGAGAGGTAGTTCTGGATAACACACTGCTTGTGGCCATGAAAGAGAACTGAATGAGGAATCAGTGATAGGATCTTAGATCTTGAGAGAGGCTATGTAATTGAATCCCTCATTTTGGGGGGTTGCTGATGTTATTCAGTCATATCAGTTATATCTGATTCTTCAGGATCCCATTTGGGGTTTTCTTGGCAAAGTTACTGGAGTGGTTTGTCATTTCCTTCTCTAACTCATTTTTGTAGTTGAAAAAAATTGAGACAAATGGTCTTGCCTAGTGTCACGCAGTTAGTAAGTATCTGTGGCCAAATTTGAAGTTAGATCTTCCTGACTCCAGATCTGGCACCCTATTCATCTGGCCATCTAGCTGCCCTTCATTTTATAGATGAGGAAACTGAGAATCAGTTAAATGTCTTGCCCAATGAAGGTTACACCATATTAAGCATCAGAGGCAGGATTTGATTTCTGTTCCTCTGACTCCAGTCACTCTTTTCCTCCCTATGCAACCTCAAGATTCTAGGCTCAGGTTTTCCATTCCTCCTCCTTTTCCTCCTAACAATAATAATAATAACAACAATAATAAATAATGCATATTATATAATATACATATTGCATAAAATAGAAATAATAGTTATTTACCAAATAAGTATTTGTATACACTTTATTCAACTTATTCTTTCAACAAGGCTGCATATCAGATTGCTGAAAATATAGCTTGGTTTACAGATGAAGAAATGTTGATTTTGCTGCTGCTGCTGCTCATAATAGCTGCTGATAATAAAAAAATTATAGAATTTAATACATGCCAGGCACTGAGCTAAATGCTTTGCAATTACTATCTCAGGTGTTCCTTACAGCAACCTTAGGAGGTATATGTTGTTATTACTCCCATTTTATAGAGTAAATCAAAGAACAAAATCAATGAGTGTCACATTAAAAGAAAGGATAAAAATGAGAAGATATGACTTGCAATTAACTCTGACTTGTCCTATTTAAACAACTACTCATGTGTAACAAGGGAAATAAGAGAGGGAAGGATAAAGGAAAAGACACTGACACAGACTTTCACTATTTCCTATGGAAGATCAACTGAAGAAATTGGTACAATGAGACAAAAAAAAGATTACAAACTGCTTCAGTCTTCGAACACTTGAACTCATTTGTATGTTTAAGAACATATGTTCTTATATGTGTAGGAATAGTCTAAGAGACCTGAGAACAGGGACTTTTTGCTTTTCTTTCCATTTTCAGGCCTTATACAACATCTAGTACATAGTTTACTATGTACTACATATAATAAGTGTCTTTTGACAAATTATTGACTGTATGCATAAGACATTCTTGCAGAAATCATGAGAAGACTAATGAGTAGAGGATTATGAAATAAATTGTTCTTTATAAATATAATGGAATGTTACTAGACTATAAGGAATTATAAATATGAAGACCACAGAGAAATATGGAAATACTTTTGAAGTACTACAGAATAAAAAGAGCAGAACCAAAAGATTATGCACCCTTACTTTAGTTTAATAAAGGATGATAACATCTGACATTAGAAAAGTTAATGCAAAATTTACTAGGCATAATTGGTATTTCCTCATTAGAATTATTTCTTTGTGAGTATGTTTGCACATACAACTATTCGTCACCATTATTTTATTTTGCTTAATTACTTACAATAGCCATTTTGTTGTTGGTCTGTTAATTTTACGATTTGGTAAAATAAATAAATAAACTTCAATTTTAAAAAATTGAGAAGGGATCTGGCTGATTTTTCTAAGCAATTTTTTTGGTGGGGCAATGGGATTAAGTTATTTGGCCCAAGGTCATATAGCTAGAAAATGTCAAGTGTCTGAGGTGGGATTTGAACTCCAGGACCAGTGCTCTATTCACTGAGCCACCTAGCTGCCCCTATAAGCAATTTTTAATGACATATCACCTTTCTAGTCACATAGTTGACTGATAGGTAATTATCATTTGATGACTAATATTTGATTCAATAGTGATAGACTACAGAAAGATCCATGCAATATAAGTGAAAAATTGGAACAGTGTTCTTTTCAGAAAAATGTATGCCTCTGTGAACTGCAGGGTTGAGAAATACAGTTACCTTTTTCCTTCTGCTGGAAGGAAAAAAGGTAGATTTCAAAATATCTGGGCTTCTTGACAAGATACTTAATAGGAAAAAAACTTCCCTCATAAATCTTCCCATACTTCTTTGTATTCTTCATATTTGTCTCTTCCTATGGGGCAATAATACTACATTGTAATCATAAAGAATAATTTATTTTAGAGTCCTCTGATCATTAGGCATTAATTAAATGGCATAATTATATCTAAATTTATAGATGCATATATCTGAATTACTTATAAACATCATGTAGAAAGTATGAAGTGACTGGAAGTAATTGATATTTGCTTGATAAATTCTTTGAATAATCATAAACATTCATTATTTTTTCCTGTCATTAGTATCTTTCAGATATCTTGGTATATAACCCTTCAGGGCCTTCCTAATTATGCTAATCTAAGCAGATCTCCGTTGAATTTATTTGGCCAGGTCTAACTACTCTTTCCATCTTTGCTTTATTTTTGCTAATGAATAAAAAATAGTCATGATTTTAAGATATTAAAATAAAACAAATGTATCAGTATCATAATATGCCAATATATCAGTAAACACTATATTAAGATCATAAAAAATCCTTTAACAAATGTGAAGAAGAATCTGTGGTTTCCTCTGATAGTGGACAAGCATTAGCTCAGTGTCTAAAAGGAGAAAAGAAGATGAAGCCCTCCAGATATTTCTGTTTGCTGATGTCAAGCCTGCTAAATAAGATCCCTCATCACTCAAAAAGGTTCAGCCCCTGTAAGACACTGTTGCAGCATTCATTGTAGGGCAGTACTAGCCTGAGGGAGTCAACTCCTGCTTGATTACAAGAGATTGTTGATTAGCAACATTGAGGAAGTGAGCACCTGCTTGATTGGCTACTTAAAGAGTTGGGAGAAAACCAGGGACAAGGAGGGGTATTTAAGCACTTGTTTTCTGTGAAATAAAGAGAGAACTTGTCATCTTTGTCTCTCTCAGTGTTCATCTGAATAAAATGATAGGTAAGGAATAAAGTATAATTTAGCAGGCAGGCACCTAACATATGGCGCTCAAGCGTGGGGCACGAAGGCATGAAATAAGCATATTTGGGGCCACCTGATTGGAGTCCAGGAGACAGACCAAGCAGAACCATGCATCAAAGGACTGAAAATTTGGGCTGTCATACAAGTGAGAAAAAAGCTTCCAGGCGACATTCCAGAACCGAAGACTTCGGAGAAGGTAATAGGGTAATTGTTATCATGGGGAAGATATTAAGGATATCTAAAAGGGAGTGGGAGCAAGAAAGTATGGAAGAAACAAAGTACCAAGGAAAAATAAATAAATATTATCAAGAAAGTCCTAGGATTAGTTCTACAGCACCATCTAGTAGAGAAACGTGAGCATTACAAAAAGCCATTGAAAGGACCAGAAATGAGGGTGAGAGTTTGGGAGACTTAGAAGCTGAATTTCAGTCATATCCTGTAATTAAGGAGCAAGATCCTTTTAATCCAGGAAACCTTAGGTGAAGACATGAGCCAGTAGATTAAAAGGCAGTCAGAGATTTAAAGAAAGTAGTGGGGGAATACAGGGCAAGTTCACCCTTTGTTCGGTTACGTTTGGATACTCTTGCATACTCTGTATTAACACCTAATGATTGGAAGCATATAGGGCATGTTCATCCCCCAGACAATCTGTATTTTAGATGATGGAGTTTACAGAACAGTGTAGACAGATGGCTTTGAGGCATGTGCAAGGTCCCAATGCCGCCACATATTATGAACAATTAAATGACGGGGGTCAGTTTCACAACAATGCAAACCAAATAAATTATGGGTTGGAAATATATGAAAGAATTGCTACGTGTGTAAAGAAGGCTTGGGGACATATTCCAATACAAAATGAAAAGAAAGAACTATTTGCACTTATCTGACAAAGAAATGATGAGGCTTTTGTAGACTTCTTTGCCCGATTGCAGGAGGCAGTAGGAAGAACCTTAGGAGATGTAGCAGGAATAGACATATTAATAAAACAATTAGCATGGACTAATGCAAATGCTGATTGTCAGAAAGCAATAATTGGCTTAAGAAGGAATGCCACCATTGAGGAAATGATTCAAAGATGTGACTGAATAGGGTCTCAGGTGTATCATGCAGAATTGATGACAGAAGCATTTACTAATATGCACATGGGAAATAAAGAGAAATGGATTTGCTTTGTTTGTGGAAAACCTGGACATTTAAAGAAAGATTGTTGGAGTGCCCTAAGAGTTAAACCCAGAAAGGTCAGGGCACATCATCCTAAAACTCCATTCCCAAAGTGTAAAAAGGCAGGACACTGGACATCAGAATGTAGACAAGGAAATTTAAAATGGGGAAAGGGGCCCTCTCCCAGGGGCCCCTGAAAAACAATCCTGGGATATGACAGTTCAGGAGCAGCAGGGAATGGAACAGAAATACCAGTATGCAGCTTTGGCAGCAAACTGACCTGTACAAAAATATTGATGGTTAAAAGTGCTGGGAAATTTAGGGTACCTACACATGCTTCTACTAAAGCACCTATTCTTACTTTATGATTAATGGATAAGGAATGTGCAATCATTTTGGCTCCACCAAATCTGGAATATATTCATATCATACCTATAGTAAGGCATATGAGTGGGGAAATTTTCCCTACTGCAATAATGAATGCTACTGCTGCTGATAGTTACATAAATGAGAACCAATGTATAGCTCAGTTACTTGCTTTTTCAGGATTTTGTATAAAATTGTAAGAAAAAGGAGCTGATAAAGGGGCTAAAACTGAGTAACAATAATGAAACTATGTTCACTACTACAATTTCTTCAGAAAAACCTCTTTGTGTTATCCAAGTCAAGGGAATTGGTTTTCTAGGTTTGATTGACACTGGGGAAGATTGGGCTGTGTTCCCCATATAGAACTGGCCATAAGCATGGCCTAAACAAGTTGCCTATGCTAACCTATTAGGCATTGGAGGTTGACAGGAAACAGAAATTTCTTGTCAGTCCTTGAAATGGGGAAAAGAAGATAAAGCAGGGACTGTCATTCCTTTCATAGTTGAAGGACTCCCTACAATATTATAGGGAAGAGATTTATTGGGTCAATTAAGGGCAAAAATTAGCATGGATGTTTTGACTGGAGCTGCTGTTGAGTTGGAAAGGATTAATGTACTGATCGTTAAATTAGAATGGAAGAATCCGCAACCTATATGGGTGAAACAGTGGCCCCTTACAGAAGAAAAGATTTTAACCTTAAAAAATATAATTAAGGAATAATTAGAACAAGGGCATGTGGAAAAGAGTCACAGCCCTTGGAACTCCCCTGTGTTTGCTCTAAAAAAGAAATCAGGGAAATGGAGGATGTTAACAGATTTATGAAAAATCAATGAAACTATGAAAGACATGGGTGCTTTACAACCGGTATTACCTTCTCCTAACATGATTCCCAAAGAGCAACCATTGTGGATGATTGACATTAAAGATTGTTTTCATTCTATTCCCATTCTATTCCCATTCACCTACAAGACTATGAGAAATTTGCCTTTTCTATTCCCAACACAAACCTTGGAGCTCCTCTCATGATAGGTGTCATTGGAAGGTGTTGCCACAAAGAATGAAAAATAGCCCAACTATATGTCAATATTTTGTACATTATGCATTAAAGGGGGTTAGGAATAAATATAAAATGCATATTTTTTTTACATTATATGGATGACATCTTGGCATCTCACAAAAATAGTGAAGTATTAGAAGAGATGTTACGAGATACCATAGCTGATCTTAAGGAATATGGGTTAGTGATAGCTCCAGACAAAATACAAAAACACCTTCCTTTTCATTTGTTTAGTTTTCCAAGTATATTCCGCCACTATAAAAATCAAGCCTCTTGCACTGAATATAGACAAAGTATAGATATTAAATGATGTTCAGAAGCTGATAGGTGATATACAGTGGATACAACCTAGGGTTGGGATTTCTGATGATCTTATGAAACCACTATATGAAATGCTGAGAGGAGACAAGAATTTATTATCAAAGAGCAAGTGGACTAAAGAGCCAAAGTCTAGCATTCAGACCATTATTTAATTGATTCATGACCAACACAGTATAAAAGTACATCATTTTCAGGGCCTTGAGATAACTATTTTGGACACTGTAGAGTGTCCTACTGGGATTATATGGCAGGGGCAAGGCATTGTGGAATGGGTATATTTAAGTCTGCAGGGAAATAATGTGTTCATTACATACTTGCAGATGCTTGTACTTTTGATTAAAAAGGCCAGAAATAGAGTGCTAGGGTTATTTGGAAAAGAACGTTCAAAGATTTACATTCCATTGCGGATAGAAATTATAGACGATAGTATTAAGCACTTGGAAGAATGGCAAATTTGGGTGAATATACCAATGACATCTAAATCACCATTAATGCTTAGTAAGTTTTTTCTCTTCATGGCCTTAGATTGTGGAGCAGATAGTGAAAAAGGAGCTTGTAGATGGTATAAAATGTCTTTATACATATTACAAGACATAATAGATCTTCCTTTTATATTCCAGATAGAAACAGAGTGGGGTCTATTTATTACTCCATTTCAATCCACCCAACAAAAAGAACTTTATGCAGTAGTACAAGCTATGACAATTAATGAACCCATCAATATTATCACAGACAGTAGATATGTTTGGAGTATACTATAGCATTTAGAAACTTACTGAATCAAGGACATTAATAACCAGAATATTATTCATTTATTTTGGGAATTGTAATTTTTTCTTAGAAAACAATACTTGTCCTTTCTTTTGCTTACATATTATTTTGCTTACTGATACTCCAGGTCCTATAGCTAAAGGAAATGCTATTGCTGATGCTATATTAACCTTTCCTATTTTTGAAGCCATGAAGGCTCATGATGAATTACACCTGTTGGCTCAATCATTACAAGGTTTGTATGGGATTACCAAAGAACAAGCTAGGAAAATTGTGCTACAATGTACTCATTGTGTGCCTTTTTCCCCAAAAACATCAAGGGAATTCCATGAATGCAAAGCGGATGAGTCTGAATTCTCCTTGGCAGATGGATGTCATTCATGTATCTGAGTTTGGCAAACTGAAGTATGTTCATATCTGCATTGATACCTATTCTGGCTTTGTCTGGGCGACTCCACAAACCAGGAAGGCTTTTAAACATGTGAGAACTCATTTATTGAGTTGTATTTCTCTTGGTGGACTTCCCAGACTGATAATAGTGCAGCCTATCTGGCTCAGTTTAAAAACCTTTGTGCAGAACTTGCTATCACACATATTACAGGAATTCCTTACAATCCACAGGGGCAAGAGATGTTGAAATAATGAACCGGACGATTAAAATGATGCTTCAGAACAAAGGGGGGGGATATATGATAAGCCCACCAATAGATTGAATTATGCAATTTATACTATAAACTTTTTGAAATTTGATTCCAATTGGCTTACTCCAGCTATGAAATTTTGAGTAACTGAAAGATGCAAACAAAATAAGTAGGTACTTCAGGAGGATCAGTATGAATACCCTATGTAAGAAGAAGTAATGTGGAAAAATAGGGAAGGAAAGTAGAAAGGACCTGACCTGGTAATAATCCTAGGGCTGGGATATGTTTGTATTTCCACAGGAAATGGAAAAATCTGGGTTCCTGAAAGGAATGTCTGCATTATCACTAAAGCAGAGATAAATTCTTCTACTAGAATTTTTGTTCATTTTGTTGCAAATTACTTTTTGGCAGTTTTAAAATGCTTTTTCCAGTCAGGATCATAAAGTATAATTCTTGCCCCTTATAGACCTAGTTTTTTTCTAATTATTGGACCTTTGTTAAATAGCCTCTGTTGCAATAGCTCTGGTTTTTGCTTACTCAATTTTTCCCTTGAGTTTTGCTTCTAGTAGCTGTATAGCTCCAAGACCAGCCTCTGCAGGATGCCAACCAGCTAGGTCAGTCAATCATTCCCTGGACCCTGCCTCAATGACACCCTTGCTGTAATACATTCATCTCTAAATGACTCTGAAAGGCCCAGAAGAATTTGGTCCTGGATAATTTGAAGGGGAAGAATTCTCCTCAAAAAAAAAACTGGAAAAAAGGGGGATTCAAGAGACTTTTGCAACATTGAATGGCAGTACTAGCCTGAGAAAGTAAACACCTGCTTGATTGGCTACTTAAAGAATTGGTGGGGGTAAACCAGGGATAAGGAGGGTATTTAAAGCACTTGTTTTCTGGGAAACAAAGATAGAACTTGCCATCTTTGTCTCTCGGCTGTTCAGTGTTCACCTGAATAAAATGATAGGTAAAGAATAAAGTATAATTTAGTAGGCAGGCACCTAACAAACCCCACTATCCCCTTAGGAAAAGCCAAGTGAATGAAGAATACCTATTATCTAGATGGGTAGTGCTCAGAGAGAGGTCCTCAGGGTAGCACCAAACTTTCTCCTCGTGATAACTGATGTTCAATTCAAACAAAAAAGGTTCCTCCTATTATTCCTGAGGACTTCCCACCTCACCCCCTCCTGTTTTTGTGTCAACCCTCAATTTTACCCTTTCTGTGTTTAAGTATCCACAGTAGTAAATGTGCAAGTAAATACCTTTGGAAAAAATCTCACTCCCCAGCATCTTATCTCCTAGTCTACTTCATGTCTATACTAGGAACCTCTTGGGAGGAAGTGGGAAGCCTTTGCATTCCAGAGTGGTGATTGACAGGTAAGGGACAGTACCCTTTCCTTTCTCTTTTGGAAGAGCCAGAATGAATCACTCAGGATGAGTAAGAATGGATGGATTGTGGTTTGTATCCCAGATTTCATTACATTAGCTTTCCTCCCAAATCTGTCCCTCTTCTCTTTGCTATACCTTTGGAGGGTGCCACTAACTTTCTAGTCTAGCAGGTTTGCAGGTTTGCAACTGTTCATTTTTATCCACCTCACACATCCTTAGCAGATGCTGAATCTTGTTGTTTCCATCTTCACATTTCTCACATATGTCCCCTTTTCTCCTCTTACACAGTCACATCTCTAGCTCATGCTTTCATCTGTACCACTGCAATAGTCTCCTAGTTGGTCTTCCTACAAGTCTCTTTCCTCTTCAATTTGTCTGCCACCTATCTGCCAAAGTGATTTTCCTAAGGCACAGATCTGACCATGTCACCATCCTACTTAATAAATTCCAGTGACTTCCTCTTGACTCAAGGACGAAGTATAAATTCCCCTTCACAACTTAACTTTAAAAACCTGCCTTTCAAGCTTTCTTACACTTGTCCTGTGGAGCATATACTAGTTATATGTAGATTAGTAGGTGTAGTAGTAAAAAAGGTTGATTTATTTCTTTCTTTTTCTTTTCTTTTTAATATATGAAATAAAATAAGAATTTTCATAACAGTAAATTTGATTTCATTTTTAAATCAGTCAATAAACATTTATTAAGCATCTCCTATGTGTTAAACATGATGCTAAATGCTATATCATGGGTCATTTTTTAAATTTTATTTTATTTTTTCAATTACATGCAAAAATAGTTTTGGACATTCATATTTTTGTAATCTTTTGAATTCCATATCTTCTTCCCTCCTCCATTCCCATGACAGTGAGTAATCTAATATTGGTTATACATGTACAATAACATTTCCATATCAATCATGTAACATGGGATAATTTTTTAAAAAATGATTGCACATAAAATTGCAAATTTATTGTGCACAATTGATCAGTTTCTATACAATCCCACCAAACTGGCCTTGCTACTATTTCTCATTATTATACAAAGATACAGGTAATTTAAATAGGAATAAAGAATTAAGGTAAAAAAACCATCCATTAGGCAGCACCATATAAAACAAGAAAAATGGTTTTGTATCCTGTTACATTGCAGAGACAATATACTTTTATTTGTCACTTTTGGATTGTATTTAATGAATATTCATACACAGAGAAATATGACTTCTGGCAAGGAATTACTATAGTCATTGATTGCATATTGTATATCTTTTAATAAAAAAAATCTATAATGGGAAATTTGCCAACTTGGTTTCTTACAAGTGCCAAATTAACTGAATAATTAATTGCTAACAATTGTTACTTTTAAGTCCCCCCCATTCTTCTGAGATGTAAAAAGGTATTTTTAAAAATGATGAAGCATATTTAATCACATTGCTCTCAGGGTAGAGAAGCTTTTGTATTTGTATTTAAAGATAATAATTTTCTCTTTTGTTCACTGTTTTAAATGTTTATTTTGGGGTATGCTTTTTATAAAGTATATCATCTATTATAATTGTTCAATTATTTAAGTTGTAGATGACTCTTTGAGACCCCATTTAGAATTTTCTTGGCAGAAATACCAGAGTGATTTAACATTTCCTTCTCTAGCTCATTTTACAAATGACAAACTGAAGCAAACAAGATAATATGACTTGCCATGGGTTACACAACTATTAAGAGAAATATGACAGAGAATTATTATAGTTATTTATTATTACACATTATTTAATTGTTATATTGAATATCTTTTAATTTAAAAAATCTATAAAATTGACTACCCACCAAATTAACTGGATTTTAATTCAAGAAGATGAGTTTTCCTGAATCCAGGCCTGTTGTACTATCCACAATGCCTAATAGCTGCCAATCAATAATTATCTAATGATAAATATTTATCTAACTGATTTATTGGAATTGATGTCCAAAAACATTTTTCCTATTAGGAACTCCTCATCAAAAAAAAGTTTGAAAATCACTGTTCTAGAAAAACTCATATAGCTAATGTGGCAATAAATGTAGATACTATAGAACTAAAAATAAAGTGAACTGGACCTGTAACTGAACAGGAATAAAGGAACAGGAAATGGTGCCATTCTTTCAATTACACCTAACTTCTTACTGGAATAAAGTTTTTTTTTTTAAGATTTTATTTATTTTGAGTTTTACAATTTTTCCCCCACAGAAGGCAATTTGTCAGTCTTTACATTGTTTCCATGGTATACATTGATCCCAATTGAGTGTGATGAGAGAGAAATCATGACCTTAAAGAAGAAACATAACTTATAAGAGATAGCAAGATCAGACAATAAGATATCAGTTTTTTTTCCTAAATTTAAGGTAATAGTCCTTGGTCTTTGTTCAAACTCCAGTTTCTCTGGATACAGATGGTATTCTCCATTGCAGAGAGCCCCAAATTGTCCCTGATTGTTGGACTGATGGAATGATCAAGTCTATCAAGGTTAACATCACCCCCATGTTGCTGTTAGGGTGTACAGTGTTTTTCAGGTTCTGTTCATCTCATTCAGCATCAGTTCATGCAAATCCCTCCAGGCTTTCCTGAAATCCCGTCCCTCCTGGTTTCTAATAGAACAAAAGTGTTCCATGACATACATATACCACAGTTTGCTAAGCCATTCCCCAATTGAAGGACATTTTGGAACAAAGTCTTTAAAAAAAGATTAATAGTATTTTTAGTGATACTGTAAAATTGCCAATCATGTGATAATTCAATATTTGAGAAATCAAAGTTGCAGGTCAATCAAAGGCCAAAGGAGAGACATAGAGCAGGTAAGGACTTCCCATGTAGACATATACCACAGCATGTCACCAATGAAAAACTATGTTTAAAAAGTCACATAAAATGTATTATCATGACCTGCATGGAAGAGCAACATTTGCTAAGATTCTGCCATGTAAGCTAGACTAATTACATAACATATATTAAGACTGCAAAATCCCTAACACACAGGCTAGTTTTACTCTAAAATAAAAATGAAATGAAACTGTCTTCAAGATTAATAGTACAAGGGGTGGCTAGGTGGCACAGTGAATAGAGTACCGGCCCTGGAGTCAGGAGTACCTGAGTCCAAATCCGGCCTCAGACACTTAATAATTACCTAGCTGTGTGGCCTTGGGCAAGCCACTTAACCCCACAGTCTTGCAAAAAACCTAAAAAAAAGATTAATAGTACAGGGAATAAGGTCAGAACCACTAGCTTCCTGATTGACTAAAAAAGAAAGCTCAAGGTACAAAGAATTGGACTCTTCAGGTATGCAAGTGAACCATTGCTGTCTCCTTGCTAAATATCATTTCTAAATTCTTAGTTGGCATAGTGGATAGAATGCTAGGCCTCACTTTCCTTGGTTCCAATCTGGCCTAAGATATTTACTAGTTGTATGACCCTGGGTAAGTCACTTAACCCTGTTTGCTTTAGTTTTCTCATCTGTAAAATATGTTGGGAGTAGGAAATGGGAAATCACTCTAGAATCTCTGCCAAGAAAACACTAATTGAGGTCCTGAAGAGTCAAACTCAATTGAAACAACTAAACAAACAGTAAAAATTAAGTAAATGTCTTTTTTATGAAATGTCTCATTCATTAAGTGTCTCATTTTATTCTAATCCCAAACTCAAACCACCAAAACAGAGTGAATCAGACCTGGACCAGAACAATGAAAAAGGAAGTAGAATAGTAATGATGCCAGAGAATGGATAGCAGAAGGTTTCTGGTCTTCACATAATGTAAGTTGAAGGTCCCCCTAGCATCAGGGTAGATGTCTTCTGTGAAGGATTTCTGGCAGCACAGGGTCAAGAGTCATTTATACAAGAAGACATGGATAAACTATGATAATCTGGAAAACATGGATAACCTGTACCATTGGAGGGACTTCTAACATGAGTGAAATCATACATATAATGAAATATAGAAGAAGTAAAGTGGAGATATTACCTGCCATATATATCTAGAAAATGTAAGGATCAACTGAGTTAGATACGTACAAACATTTTGAATATATAAAACATATATACTCATATTAAGGACTATCTACTTATTTCACCTATAAAATAAAGGCAATAATATTTGTGCTACGTACCTCACAAGACTATAAACCATAAAGTTGTTTTGTATAACCAAAAGTATTATGAAAATGTCAATTATTTTAATTGCCATTTATAAAATGTCAGTTATTTTAATTATCATTTAAATTAGCAAGATTAACCAGCCATTGTTTTATGTACTTATATGCATGTTATTTTGTGTATTTGTATGTTTATGTATTTGTTTTATGCATCTACATGAGTTTATGTTTATGTATTTAATAAGCATGTTGTCTCTATATGTATGTGTACATATTGGTATGTGATTTATACTAGCATAATATCTCTGCATATTCCTTAGGTATCCCAGGATGCCTCTGGATTTTCCCAATTGATTTGTATAACTTTTGTCCTTCCTGTTAATATCCTTCCCCCCCCATCATTTCAAATACCAACTCTTCTAAGCAATAGTTAGATGATTTAAGTGGATAAAAAATGCATTTGGATAACCCTTTTCTTTCTATTTTCCAAAAGGAATAGGAAATGAGTCTAGATTGATTTATTTTCTAAGCTTCTAAAGAATACTAACCCATTGTCTGGCCATTGCAATTCACTTGGGCTAATAGGCTCCCAGCACATAGTTCTGAAGTAAATGACTTCTAAAAAAAGTAAACACAAGTCGCCTTGTTGTGCTTTTCAATGTCTTTTCCCTACTTGTAGACAGATGAAGAAATTCCAGACTAGTTTCCTATAAGAGAGATTTTTTTTTATGACAAATGTTTCCTAGCTGTGGGATTATAAGATGTAGGACTGAAAGGGATTTTAGAGACCATTTTATTCAAGCTTTTAATTCTTCATATGAGAAAACTGAGAATCATTGAGGTAGTGTATATAAAATACTTTGAAAGTCTTCAAGAAGTATGTAAATATTAGCTATCACTATTAATAATAAAGTGACTTATTAAAGGTCATACAACTAGAGAGTAATAATAACAATAACTCGCATTTATACAATATTTTAAATTATACCAAGCACTTCAATAATATAAACTTTTTTTATTCTTGTGACAACTATGATTTTGTTGGTCAGTTGTTTCAGTTGTATCTAATTTATCATGAACCCATTTGGGGTTTTCGTGGAAAAGATATTGGTGTGGTTTACCATTTCCTTCTCCAGGTCATTTAACAGATGAGGAAAATGAGGCAAACAGGATTAGGTGACCTGTCTAAGATCACAAAGCTAGTAAGAGTCTGAGGTTAGAGTTGATCTCAGGAAGATCTGTGTTCCTGACTCCAGAACCAGCACTATATCCACTGAACCACCTAACTGCCTCAGCAAGTATGGGAGGTAGATGTTATTATTGTTCCCATTTTATAGAAAAAGAAATTGATGCAGAGAGTAATTGAAGGACTTGTTCAGGATCTTATAGCTGAGGCCAAATTTGAATATAGATCTTACTGACCAACACTCTTCACTGGGCCATCTGGCTGCTGCTAAAAGCAATGGGATCCAAATCTGGGTCATCTGAATCCAAATTAATTTTGTGATTTTACAATGATCCCTCAAATAAGACTAATTGAAAAAGCACAGATTCGGAGCTGGAAGGGAAATGTTCTGTTTGAAAATTTTTGTTTAAATTTGTATAAAAGAAGATAAGAGATTCAATTCCCTCATCATTGAGGAAGCAGAGACCAGAGTTTAAATGACTTGCCCAAGGTCATATTAGTAGTATGTGGTAGGGGTGGGCTATTTTAGTCTAAATTCAAGCTCTCTCCATGAACCACAGGCTGCCGTGGTCTCTATGCATTGCAAAGTATCAGAAATTTTATGGTTAGAAGGGACCTTCATGATTAATTAGTCCAATTCATAACAGACTTGAATACCCTCTAGAAAACACCAGAAAGATTGTTATCTAGACACTAACTTAAAAGTCTAAAATAAGGGGGAACCTGCCAACTACTACTCATAGAAGTTCACAAAGTTGTACTCCCTACCAGAAAGCCTAACCCATGTGAAAGGATCATTGCATTGTTGTTCTTCCTTCCTTTACAAAGATGGCATAGGAGTTAGTTAGGTGGCCAGAGAATAGAGAGGTGGGCCTGAAGATAGGAAGATCTGAGTTCAAATTAATTGGGTTTTGTCATTTAACCTCTCATTCTCAGTTTCTTCAACTGTAAAATGATGATAATAATAGCATCTAAATCACAGAGTTCTTGTGAAGATCAAATGAGATAATATTTGTTAAAAGAACCTAGCATAATGACAAATGCTTAATTCCTTCACCTCTTCCTTTGACAACCAACATATTTTTCAATTTTTTCAGCTCTAACTGTATGCTTCAGATCCAGTAGTATGATGTCTTCTCCCCCTATGTTTGACCAACATCATGCATGTGCCCCCATGAAGAATTGAGAGCTGTAATTAGAGGTATAATAACAATAGTTAGAATTTATCCAGTATTTTAAAATATTTATTTCATTTTATCCTCTAAACAATTCTGAAAGATAGACTTATTATCATTCCCACTTTATGGATGAGAAGACTGAGGCAAAGTAATTGACACAGCTGCTGTGATTAAGGTAGAGTTTGAATGCATGTCTTCCTGAGTCCAAATGCAGGATTCTTTCCACTATGCTGCCACTTATACTGTGGCTATGGATTTTTAATCCTGACAAAAGAAAATGGAGGAAACAAAAAAAGACCAAAAGATAATTGAACCTCTAATTTCAGTTTCATTAGTTTCAGACTAACTGGTTGTGCTGGTTCAGATCACAGGCTGAACTTATAATCAAGTAATCAGAATAAATTAAACTCCTGTATTCATACCAGATACTATGTTGGTTGCTGGGGATATAAAGATAAAAATTAATCAGTTTTTGTACTCAAAGTATTTGCATTTTACTGGAAAAGACAATAGGTGCATAAATAGGCATAGGAAAAAAATAAAGTGTTTGTGTGTGTGTGTGTGTGTGTGTGTGTGTGTAATTCAAGGCAATGTGAGGGATGTGAGATAAATGGAGCTAGGGGAATCAGGAAAGACATTTTATAGGATATGTAATTTGACTTGAACTTTGAAGGAAAGAAGGAATTCTAAGGGGCAAAGGTCAAGTAGGAATGCACATTATTGTTGATCAGGCCTAAGTTAGATGAGTCTAGCAATCTGGATTTGAGATTTCAAAGGCAATAAAGCACTATGACTCATAAAGTACAGTTAAAATCAACTATATATATTAAGCATTAAAAGAATATACTTGCATGCCAGATCTAAAACTATATTATAAATTGGCAGTTGTCAAAACTGTCTGTTACTGGCTAAAAAATAGAGTGGTGGATCAGTGTAATAGATTGGGTACAAAAGAAACATTAGTAAAAGACTATAGTAATTAATAAACTGAAAGAGTTTCTGGAATAAGAATTCACTATATGACAAAAATTGGTGAGAAAATTGGAAAACAGTTTGGTAGAAACTAGGCATAGACCAACATCTCACACTGTATAAGAAGATAAAAATCAAAATGGGTGATACCATAAAGGATGATACCATAAGCCAATTAGGAGAACAAGGAATAGTCTATCTATCAGATCTATGAAGAGATGAGTTTATGACCAAATAAGAGATACAGAACATTATAAATTATAAAATGGATAATTTTTACTACATTAAATTTAAAAGGTTTTGCACAAATAAACCAATGAAACCAAGATTAGAAGGAAGGCAGAAAAGCTGGGAAACAGTTTTCACAGGTAGTGTTTCTGATAAAGGACTCATTTCTAAAATTTATAGTGAATGGAGTCAAATTTATATAATTACAAGTCATTCCACAATTGATAAATGGTCAAAGGATATGAACAGGCAGTTCTCAGAAGAAGAAATTAAAGCTATCTATAACCATATAATACAATTCTCCAAACCATTATTGATTAGAGAAATGGTAATTAAAACAACTCTGAGGTACCACCTTACACCTATCAGATTGACTAAAATGACAAAAAAAGGAAAATGATTAATGTTGTAGATGATGAGGGAAAATTGGAATATTAATGCACTGTTGGTAGAGTTGTGAGTTGATCCAACCATTAAGGAGAGCAATTTGAAACTATGCCCAAAGGATAACAAAACTGTATATCAACTTTGATCCAACAGTAGCACTACTATGTCTATATCTAAGAGAGATCTTAAAGAGGGGAGGAAAGGCCAAATGTACAAAAATATTTATAGTGGCTCTTTTTATAGGCAAAGAACTGGAAATTGAGGCATGCACAACGGTTGAGGATTGGCTGAACAAATTATAGTATATGAATGTGATAGAGTATTATTGTTTTGTAAGGAATTATGAGTTTGTAGACTTCAGAAAAGCCTGGAAAGACTAGCATGAACTGATGCTGAGTGAAATGAGCAGAACCAGGAAACCATTGTACACATTAACAATTACATTGTGAGATGATCAACTATGATGGACACAGCTCTTCTCAGCAGTTCAGAGAACAAGGACAATGCTGTTTTGGAAAATGCCATCAACATCCAGAGGGAAAAAACTATGGGGTCTGAATGTAGAGCAAAATATACTATATTCACTTTTTAAAACTTCTTTTTATGTTTTTATTTTTTTTTATTGTTTTTTCCCTTTGGTTCTAATTCTTCTTTGACAACATGACTAAAATGGAAATATTAAACATGATTCTACCTATAGTACCTATATAGATTGTTGCCATGAAGAGAGGGAAGAGAAGGAAGGATGGTAGGAAAATATAGAACTCAAAAGCTTGCAAAAGGATAAATGTTAATCTGGCCTCAGACACTTAATAATTACCTAGCTGTGTGGCCTTGGGCAAGCCACTTAACCCCATTGCCTTGCAAAAAAACCCAAAAAAGAATGAATGTTGAAAACTACCTTTGCATATATTTGGGATTTTTTTTTCTTTAAAGAATACACTTGAAGGTTAAAAGGGTTTATAATTCTGCTACGTTTAGGAACTCAGGAACTCATCTGCAGGCAGTTGAAGGCCTGAGACCTAAAACTGCCTGCAGTTGGGTTCCTAAGTCTAAGTTGCCCACTAGGCTAAGTCTTTATACTTCGAACAATCTCCTCACCCTTTTAAAGAACAAGTCCAGTATATACTATAGGAGTCAATGACTATAAGCAAAGCATTGGAGAAATGTAAGAAAGAAAGAAGTAGAGGATGAAGGAGGAAGAAACAATTTTTCTCTGGGCTTTTGCTCTTGACCATTCTTAATAGTTCAGAAGGTCCAGTCAACTCAAGTCTTGTTGATCAGATATTTACCTGCCATGAAGCCTGTACAAAGTCATGGAAATGAGAGACAGCATGCTTGTGAAAAATAGTAAGATTAGGCTAGATGGAAGATTGTGTGAAGGATGGAAATGTATAATTAAGGAAAAAAGGTATTAATGAACTCTCAAAGCTTCTGCACAGGAGAGCCATTTTCATGAAAATAATCTCTAAAATCTAAGTACTCAGACTAGAAAAACGTTGAACACATCTTCATTGTTTTCAAGTATTCAGTTTCTCCTTTAAAGAATCTTAGTGGGTGATTGGGGAACTTGGAAAAGTTGGGTTAAGTGCTGAAAGTAAGGATAAATGAGTGGTTGGACCATGGGGATTCATGATCTTAGTCTGAATAAATCATGTGGACTCAAAAGAGAACCAGCACAAGGAGTTTAGGAAAGAACGTCCACTTCTGATGAAATTTGATGGAAAACCTCCTAGGGAGAATTTCAAAGCAATAAAACCAAAAAAAGTTGTTGAGTTTGGATTTTTATTTAAACAAAAACTTACTGTCAGCAAAAATAGTACCTGGAGAAGAGACTTACAGAAGTAACCCTACTGGGAAAGTCCTCAAGGTGAGAAGAGAAGGGATAAGAATTTAATTCTTTTCTTTTGCAAGGAAAGGAAGGAAAGGAAGGATGGGGAAAGGGAGGAAGGAAGGAAGGAAGTGAGAAAAAAGAAAAGAGAAGGAAAGAAAGAAAGAGAAAGAAAAAAAGGAAGAAAAAGATAATGTCTCTCTGGTATTATTACTGAGGAAAGAAATAACTTTCTCACTATTTAAAGAAGAAAAGATTTCAGGGATGTGGATATTCCCTCCACCTTGTACAGATTATAATTTTATAAGTAGAGAATTTTAACAAATTCCTACAATAGCGGAAAACCAATCATCACATGATGGCCAACCTTTTTCTAAGTAGTCTCTTAAAATTCACCTGGGCTGGTCACCAGTTCTGCAATCTGTCATTGAATTTATAATAAAATAGTCCACATTTACATAGTGCTTAAAAGTTTGTAAAGGTTTGTAAATAAATCTATTCCTCATTTCATCCTTACATAAGTCCTGTGAGAGGTAGCTATAATTAATATCCCTAATTTACAGATGAGTATACTGAGGCTCAGAGAGATTAAATGACTTGCTTAGAGACACATAGCTCAAATGTTTGGGGTAAGATTCAAATCCAGATCTTGAGTCTAGGAGGCAGTTTTATTCACTATACCAGAGGTAGCCAACACATAGCCATGAGGCAATTTTCTTGAGAAAGGCCCAAAACAGATAGAAATGTAATTGGGAAATACTTAACAAAGTAAAACTACAATAAATTATAGATAACATATTTTAAAATTAAGTCAATATGCCCCAGCAAGAATTCCTGTGTATAGATTAGTGGTCCCTATTTTTATTTGAGTTTGTCACCACTGGCCTACCTCATGACACCTGAATTAAATAGCACCTGTCAGAATTTGGCATAGCCTTGGAGAACTGAGGTCCCTTTCATATTTGGAGGCATCTGAGTAGTAAATAAGGAAATAGGCATTTATTAACATCTACTATTTGCCAAGTACTTTTAAGCACTTTATAATATCTCCTCACAAAAGTATTATTATTTTCCCATTTTACAAATGCAGAAACTGAGGCAGACAGGTTCAATGACTTTCCCAGGGAAACATAGTCATGTAAAACATATCTTCCTATTAGTTAAGTGAAGAAAGACATAGACCAAAAACAAAAAGCAAAACAAACAAAAAAATAAGGAAAGTAAAAAATGCTTGCTTCAATTTGCATTCAAACTCCATCAGTACTTTTTCTGGAAGTGGATTGTATTTTTCATAAGTCCTTTGGAACTGTGTTTGGCTCATAGTGTTGATGAGAATAGCTAAGCCATTCACTGTTGGTTATTATACAACATTTCTGTTCTTCTGATTCTGCTCACTTTACTTTGCATCACTTCATGCAAGATTTTCCATGTTTTTAGAAAACATTCTGCTCATCATTTATTTTTAGCACAATATATTCTATCACAATCATACACTACAACTTGTTTAAGCATTCCTCAATTGATTCACATCCCCTTAATTCCTACTTCTTTGTCACTTTAAAAAGAGGGTTACAAATATTCTTGTACATGTAGGTTCTTTTCCTTATTTTTTTTTATCTCTTTGGAATACAGACCTAGTAATAGTATTGCTGCATCAAGGAGTATATGCCTAGTTTTTATAACCTTTCGGACAAAGTTCCAAATTGCTTTCCAGAATGGTTGGATCCATTCACAGTTCCACCAACAATTTAGGGTCTCCATTTTCCCACATCTCCTACATTTGTCATTTTCCTTTTCTGAATATTAGCCAAAATGATAGGTATGAGATTGTACCTCAGAGCTCTTTTAATTTGTATTTCTGTGATCAATAGTTGTTCAGAGTTTTTTTCATATTAGTATAATTATCTTTGATTTCTTCTTCTCAAAACCTGCTTATTAATATCCTTTCACTATTAATCAAATGGGAGAATGACTTGGATTCTAATAAATCTGGCTTAGTTCTCCATATATTTGAGAAAGCAGACCTTTATCAGAGGCATTCATTTGCTGCAATTTTTTTTCATAGTTATGGCTACTGAGTATTTCCCTCTATCCTTCCCTTCTCCCCATATTTATCCTTTTCTTTCTCTTTTTTCACATTATTCTTTCCCTAAAGTGTCTTGCTTCTGACTACCTCCTCAGTGATTTCACCCAATCTTTCTTTCCTTCTATCATCCCTACCTTCTCTTATCCCCTTTCCTTCCTACTTTCCTAAAGGGTAAAATAAATTTCTGTACTCAACTGAGAGGGCATGTTATTTTCTCCTTGAGTTACTTCTAATGAGTAAGGTTTGAGCAATGCCTGCCACCTTTCCATCTTTCCCTCCATTGTAAGAGCTCTTTTACACCTCTTTTATGTGAGGTAATTTATCTCATTTTGTTTTACTCTCTTTCCCCAATTTTCTTCTGTTTTTCTCATTTGGTTGTTAAAATTCTTTTTGAGCCCTTCCAAGAATTCTTTTTTGGTCAGCAATAATTCCTATTTTTCTTTGAGACTTTAAATGTAGCTGTTTTAATTTTTTTCTCTTTTCACTATAGTAACTTTCTATGGTCAGGTTGTTTTTGGTGTTATTGCTTATATCCTACTCTCCTGGACTATACTTTCATCTGTGAAAGCATGCTTTTCTGCCATGGAACTGTGTTGAGTTCCCATTCCCCTGTGACCTCAATCTCTAGTTTGCTAGTGTTCCTCCTCTTTACCTTGGGATTGTGACCCAGGTCTGGCATAGGCAATGCAAAAGAGTCCTGCACCAGTGCCAACAAAGGGTTACCTATAAGCTCCTTCTTATCAGATGTCTCACCCCGATACCCCGCTACTTTCTACCTTCAGTGGGCTGAGAGTTCTGGAAGCTACTGCTGATGCTGCAGTCACATCTCTCCCTGCCTCCCACACCCACACCCACATACACAAGACCTGCTGCTGGCTTGCTAAGATTCATCTCACACTGGGCTATGCTCCACTCTCATTCCAGTAAGACAGACTTTTCCTGCTGACCTTTTTTGTTGTCTTGAACTGGAAAACTGTCTCACCCCATCCTTTTTATGGGTTCTGCTGCTCCAGTATTCATTTTGAGGCATTCTTTTATTTTATTTCCCAGAGCTAGTGGAGGCTTTTATTAATGCTATCCCAAGATCCAGTGCATGAAGGCATTCTGGTGATAAGGATGATAAAACATTCTCAGTTTATGAATCAGAGGCAAAGTCCTCAATAAATTCATATGCTTGGGGGGTTAAAAAGAGTGAAACTGTGAGAAGGTAGATTGCCTCAATCAGTTTACCACTACTTTAGATTGAGTAGGACTCCTGGTGTCCATATGGACTTTGGCTTATAACCCCAAGGCTCTCTGCTTTTGAGCTTCCCATCTCAGTCTTCTGATATCAACATTCCTTAGAAACTTTGAATTGTGACACAGCATTTTGAATCCTGTTTCATTTTCCCTAGGAGGGAACTTTTCTTCATACTAATTGTCTTTATAACTAGTAGCAGTTGCTGCTATTCCTGAAAGCAGAGATTGTATAAACAACCTAAGAGGATACTCAGAATACAAATGTTCAAAACAAAACAAAACAAATCCAAGGAAAATGTCAGTTCTGTCACATTGGGCATGTGTCTTACCTCAACAACTTATTTTAGCATTTGCATGTATCCAATATGTGTCGATGCAAATACTCCCTTCTCCCATGGAGATTTCAACCTAGCTACACTTGCCCATGTTTGAGGTTCTAGAAATTTAGAAAATTTGGGAGAGCTCAGGTGAGTCCCTTCTTTTATCCTACCATCTTTAAATCCTTGACTTTTCTTATTTCTTCTTTCTGAACTATTTTTTTCCCATATAATTTTCCCTCCTCAAAATTTCCAACCTTTTCAGTGCAATTAATAAGTATCAGGATATCTGATGATTTAATTTAGGTCTCATGAAGTTTTTCAAAGAATTTATCTTTCACTTTACCTTAAACAGTCAATATTGCAATTATTTTCATGGTGTTCTTTTTGTGAATACTTAACATTAGTAATACAATATTGGATGACCAAATAGTCCTTTAAATAAATTTTCTTGTTCCCTTTGAGATTACATTTTAAAAAACCCATTCTTCCAATTCCTTTCTTGACTTTTCTAAGAGTACCTGTGAGCCATCCTTCCATTAAGCTACAATTTTCTTTCTTCTTCTGACTGCATTTTTAGCAAAATGTCAAGACTGATATGATTCATTTCCTTCTGTATTATGTCTGCTTGTTGATCACTGGACTAGAGTCTCTCATTCAGAATGATCAAAATAAAATTTAAGGATGGTCTAGAAAACTATGTCATTCCTAATAACCCTTTGGCCCTTTCCTATCTCTCTGACTCTAATATTGTAGGAATAGAAGGGGGCTACACAAGAATGAAGGCCATTATTTATTTATTTTTGTTGGTTTCATGACTTGCCAAGACCAAAAAAAAAAATTTCTAGATGACCAGCCTACTGGTCACCACCTCTCCATATTTGGTCTGGTAGATTCTTAAGACAGAAAATTGATTTGTTACAGGGTTCACATTCAAATCCTTTCCAGCATGGTAAAACCTGTCAGAGTTTACAATTCACTTGTATATCTGTTATTAGACTCAAGGCCACCTCCATGCCATGATCAAAGTTAGAGAAAGGTTTTGTGGAAGTTGAGGTGTATAAACTGAAAAATGAATTCTATAACTTCCAGGAAACACTATTTATTCCTCAGAAAACAAATCATTCAAGGGCTGAACTTCTAAATGAATTTTCCTCAGCTCAAAATATTATTGGGAAAATCAGTATTGATATTTCCTCTAGCATAATAAAAGCCTTCAATCTTTTCTCTCCTTCTTCCTCCAACACCCTCTCCATCCTTGCTACTCAAAAAAGTGTTTCAGGCTGCATCATTAAAAAAGGAGATGCCTATGCATATCCTCAATGAAGGTGAAATTAAAGAAGGCACAGAGTACTTTTGAAAGAAGATTAGAGGGGAGTGGCTAGGTGGTATAGTGGATAAAGCACTGGCCTTGGAGTCAGGAGTACCTGGGTTCAAATCCAGTCACAGACACTTAATAATTACCTAGCTGTGTGGCCTTGGGCAAGCCACGTAACTCCATTTGCCTTGTGTGTGTGATTACAAAATTATAGATTAATTGCTGATAGGAACTTAGGTGAACTGACTTGCCTCAGGTCACATAGTAGTATGTGGTAAAGCTGGGATTTTAACTTAGGTCTTCTTACTCAAAATATGGTGCTCTTGTAACTATATCATTTATTATCATATGACACAGCAAGGGTAACTAGATTGAGATTGTGAGACCAGATTTAAATTCAGGTGTTACTGACTATCCACTATGGCACTTAACTGCCTCTGTGCTAATATACTATTATTTGTCTAAGCAATATGTGGTATAGTAGTTAGAGGAGCTGGCTTTCTGTATAGTCTTGCCTCTAACCTACATTTTATGATTCTAGGAAAATCACTTAACTTCTTAGTACTCCAGGAAACTGGAGCTATAAGTTGCAGAAAAGTTGTTGATCTGCTTAGTCTTAATATATTCCCAATAACCCCATCTTACATATCAGCAAACTCGAAGGACAGCTAGGTGATATAGTGGACAGAGGACCAGGACTCAAGAAGTTGAGTTAAAATGTGGCATCAGACCCTCACTTGTTTGGCAAGGCACATAACTCTTTTTGCCTCAGTTTCCTCATAGGTGAAATGAACTGGAGAAGGAAGTGACAATTACTGTAACTTTGCTGTGAAAACCCCAAATGCGGTCAGCATGACTCAACAACAACAGCAACAACATTCACACCCACAATAACAACAGTAATAACAAAACTGAATGAATCTCATAAAGGTTAAGTCACTTATCCAGGCTCACATAGATAATAAGTGCCAGAACTGGGATCCCCATTCAGGTGTCCTATCTCTAAATCCAGTGTTCTCACTCTACCAGACTCTTTCACTAAGAGATAGGGAGAAAGGACAACAGTTTCAAATCAGCAAAATATTATATAATAATATTATGCAGCAGATATTTTTTTAAAATTCACTAGGAATTCAATTTATTTATTTTTTTAAAAAGTTTATTTAGCATTTTATTTTTTCCCTAGTTACATATAGAAACAATTTTTAGCATTCATTTTTAAAACTTGGAGTACCAAATTCTCTTCCTTCCTCCTCCACCTCCTCTCATTAAGATTATACATGTGTAGCTTTGCAAAACAATCCCAAAATAATAGTGTTATGAAAGAAAATACAGAACAAAAATCCTCAAGAACAATAAAGTAAAAAAAAAATGCTTTACTCTGTATTCAGATACCATCAATTCTTTCACTGGATTGGATAGTATTTTTCATCCTAAATCTTTCAGAGTTGTCTTAGATCATTGTATTGTTGAGAATAAAGTCGTCCACAGCTGATTGTCTTACAATACTGCTGTTACTTTTTACTTAGTATATTGGACATTGGATCAGCTCATGAGTCTTTTCAGGTTTTTCTGACAGCATCATGCTCATCATTTCTTATAGCACAACTCTATTCCATTATAACCACATAACACAGTTTGTTCAGCCATTCCCCAATGGATGGGCATCCCCTCAATTTCCAGTTCTTGGCCACAAGAAAAGATTTGCTATAGATGTTTTTGGTACATATAGGTTCTTTTCATATTTGTTTTTCTTCTCTTTTGGAATACAGATCTAGTAGTGATATTGCTAGGTCAGAGGGTATTATGGTTTTATAGTCCTTTGGGCATGGTTTCAAATTTCTCTGCAGAATAGCTGAATCAACTCACAACTCCACCAACAATGCATTAAAGTCTCATTTTTTCCACATCACATCCAACATTTGTCATTTTCCTTTCCTGTTCAATTGGCCAAATTAATAGGTATGAGTACTTCAGAATTATTTTAATTTCCATTTCTCTAATTAACAGTGAATTACAGTATTTTTTTAATGTGGCTATGGATAGTTTTGATTAGTTCATCTGATAACTTCAGATTTTTTGATAATTTATCAATTGAGGAGTGGCTCTTATTTTTATAAATTTGATCAGTTTTCCATATGTTTGAGAAGAGATCTTTAAAAGAGAAACTTGATTTAAATTTTTTTTCAGCCCTATTAACTGTGTTTCCTTCCATCCTATTTCTCCCCCATTTGTTCTATTCTCTCTCTCCTTTCATCCTGTCCCTCCGCAAATGTGTTTTGTTTCTGACTATCTCTCCCACAATCTGCCCTCCTTTCTTCAACCCCCCCCCTTATCTCCTTCCTTTTTTATTTTCCTGTAGGATAAGATAGATTTCTATTTCCAACTGAGTATGAATATTATTCCTTAGTTGAGTCAATTCTGATGAGGGTAAGGGACACTCACTATACCTCATCTCCCTCTCTTCCCCTTCACTAAAAACTTTTTCTTGCCTCTTTCATGTGGGATAATTTACAGCATTCTATCTCTCCCTGTTCTTTTCTCTTGGTACATAAATCTCTTGCCTCTTTTTTTTTTTTTTTTGTAAGGCAGTGGGGTTAAGTGACATGTCCAAAACTAGGTAATTATTAAGTGTCTGAGGCCAGATTTGAATTCAGGTACTCCTGACTCCAGGGCCAGTGCTATATTCCCTGCACCACCTAGTTGCCCCAATCTTTTACCTCTTAATTTTATTTTTAGAATATTATTCCTGCATTATTGGTGGGCTTGCGAATTGATTCAGCTATTCTGCAGAGCAATTTGGAACTATGGCCAAAGGACTATAAAACCACACATACCCTCTGACCTAGCAATATCACCACTAGATCTTTATTCCAAAAGAGATGAAAAACAAATATGAAAAGAACCTATATGTACCAAAAACATATTATTATATATATATATATATATATATATATATCTTTACT